>NC_135364.1:18789545-19100000 GCF_051622035.1 Arctopsyche grandis
ATTTATTATTAGATTACCCATGTTAAAGCGGTTTATATTAGAAATACCGAGCGAAGCCGGGTAAAACGACTAGTGCGATTAATAAAATACGACGAATAACGTAAGGATTAGTTTAGACAAGGAAATTAATTATTTGACACCGTATCAATTTTGGTACTTTTGTTGGAAAATTTAATTATTAGAAAGTAATTTAAATCACCCCCTCCTATAATAACAAATATATTATATTGTTTGCGGAAGAAAAAGTAAAAATATAAAAAAATTAAAGTGTAAGAAAACATCAAACAGAGTAACGTTTTTATAAAAGAAATAATTTTTTTTTATGTTTATATTTTTTATTACATTTTTTACGTTTTTTTTTCTGAACCTATTTACCGAGTAATTAAAGGGTAGACTCTGATTATATGTACTTTATTTTCAGGATGAAACTACCCATTTTGATAGATTGTCACTGTTGTAGATTAGTAAGCTTTTGACTGCGGTGGCTAACCACCTTCATTCGACAAAATATAATATGTATGTAGGCAGTGGCGGACTGGGACTGAAATTAGTGCATGCCAGGGTTAAAAAAATTTGTCCCCCCCCCCCCATATAACAAAATTTTCTTCTTTCCATCACGCTAAAAATCAAGGGTAAAAAAAAAATAAAATTTTCAAAAACGGGAATAAACAAATTTATGTACAAGAAAAATGGCAAAAGCAAAATAGATCCATAAATTACATTGTATATTTCTTTTTAACCCTTGTCCTAGGTAAATAGAATGCATCATAAAATAATGCGGCATAAAAGCGGCTTTTACTTTCGGTAGAAAACAATCAGGGACGTCATTTCAGCTTTTTCTTGGGGGGCGCAAGCAAAGATTGGTCAAATTGAACTTTTTTTCAAAAAATCTTTTTTATATCGGAATAAAAATGGAAAATATTCTTTGCATACACCTTATTGAGTTATAAAATATGAAAAAAATAAGCTTATTTTTAATAAAATAATTAGAAAAAAATATTATGTAAAAAGCGAAAAAAGTGCCGCAGGCGAAAATTTTTTTCTAAAAATCTTCACACGGTCAACAAAAATCGACCATCAAACTGAGTCACTAAAAAACTATCAATTAACTTAATTTCTACCGACTGTCTGTTCTAATTTCACTTTTCACTTTATCTTTATACATAAATATGTACGTAATAACAATAGATAAAGTTTTGTGATCATGCGAAAATCGGGATTTTGGGGAGGGGGCCCCTATCCTATATTTCTATATACATGGATGTGTCTAGATTACGAATAGATTTTATATTCTGAAACTGTTTAAAATTGTGTATTTAAATCTTACTATATCGTCGAAGTATAATCAAATATTATTTTGAAAGTATGAAGTAAATTTAAATCGCTGGTTGATGATGAATCGTCCTATCAAAATTGTTTTAAGCAATTCAGTTTATATTATTCACGGAAATTTGTTTATTCCCATTTTTATTTCAGAAGGTAGTTGTTACATAGGTATTGGTATATATGTATATAATATTGAGGTTAGAAATGGGCCCAGCAAAAGGGCCCACACAAATGTTGAAACTAACATTTCGAGCCTAATAAAAAAAGTTAACCGATCCTTGGGCTGTTAAAGCAGGTATTAGTTGTTTGTGTATATCGTAAGAAATTTGTTTTGTTGAAATACCCAAACTTTAGGTCCCAAAGTGCAATATCCTATAATTTTTTACACACGTGAAATAGTTAAAAAGTTATTTAATTTTACTAAGGGCCCATATTTTCTAACATAAGTGGGGCCCACATGCCATCGGGCATGTTCGCTTGTATGGCCAGTCCGCCACTGTATGTAGGTATCTGCAGTAAAATACATTTGTTGAAGAGAGTGGGGGAAAAATAACTTGTCAACGGCTGATACTTTGAACGTGTTTATATTTTACATTTAATTCAATAGAAAAAATGATTACTCTGCGGATTTAAGGACGTCACACGAGATGGAATTTTCGTTCAGGTTTTGGCGTTGAATTAATTTGGCCCCATGGCGAAAATCAACCCCTTCGCTTAATGTTGACATCGTTCAAATGTCAAGGGTCCCTTTAAGTCTAATGAAAATTCTCCAACCTAAGAAAACGTTACCCTAAAAATCCAACCGATTAAGTCCGTCAAACAAAAATGCCCCCTGCCTTCGTTCAATACCTTCATAAATTTTTAAATATTATTTTTAATAAGAGAAGCTTTCTGGTTTTTTTTTTATTAAAATGGGAATTATTGTAGGTGGGTGTGTATTGAATTGATCGTTGTCGTAAAAAATAAGTATAGAAGGGTTTGCCCATGCATTTCGAAGTATTATATTCGAGCTTAGCCAGGTTCTGTCCTAAGGATGACATTAAAGAAATGGCGCACGTTGCAAAAATAAATTAAAAGTTGCGTTTTTTCCTTCGTCAAGTCACCCCCTTCTTGGGACGCAGCCTTCAGTGCCGCACGTCCAATCCTGACTTCATAGTCGGCACGTGGTCATTGAATATATATCCTAAATATATAAATTATATTATTTATATTGACAGTCGGAGAAATGTTCTTGTACTTCATAAAAACATAGTCCTTTACACTCTACATTTGTATGTAAGTGTATGTGACTACCCGAAACAGCATTAACCGACATGATCTATTCATATTATACAGCAGTACATGTTACCGAAACCAGAATTCAATTTTTTGTCCATTGAAATATTCACGCATGACGTGACATCATAGTGGCGAGTGCACCCGTATACTAACGAAGGGTTTTGCTATGTGCATACATGTAGATATTTTCGGAACCGTCATATTGCGACAACATTAGCTCGACGATAGGACACAAGCAATATTGTGCCGTATCGTTGCACTCTGTAATGTAAAGTAAGCCGTGAACCCGTTCTTCAAAAATGTTTTTTCACTGTATTAATTAATGTACGAGAGTAAAAATAGTAAAAAATTGTCAATATGTACATACATATATATAATATTGATATTGCAACATATGAAAATTGCTATTGACTTATTAGCAATTAAACATTATAATTTTCTACGTGAGAAAAAATATGACTATTAGAAAGACTTTCACACTTAACGGATATTTGTACTACGGATTTTGCAACGTAGGCTGAATACTTTATTTTTAGTATGTGGAAGAACTAAGACTAAAGCTACTCCCTAATTTAGTTACAGTTGAACTTGGTTTATAAATATTAAATATCATGTTTGATTTTTGTTTTAATTTTGTTCGACGCCACTGTGCAGTACTTTCTCTCCCCAGTTTTTTTTCCTCAACGAAAACGCGTTGTTTTAGGCCCCGCGAAATCTTGACTCTTAATTACTTTCCCTTGTATGTAAGGAATGGGTGGGTTTGCCCACCCACCCAGGAAATGTTTACCCAGCACCCATCAGTTGAACGTGTTGAAAATTCGACACAAAAACGTGAAAAATCTGTGCGAAAATAATTTCAAACTTTACCCAGTCACTTTCACTGCAAAATTATGAAGGTGTACAACAAACTGTTGTTAAAAGAGTATTTATAAACTGAGAAAAAGGGTGCTTAATCTTGAACTTATGGATGTAGGTCTAACTTTTGGTATGAAATCAACTGTAATAATAATAGATTGCTGAATGATTGGAAGTTTATAATTTTTGATTGGTTTTAAAATACTAAATTTAAAATGATTTTTTTTGAAAAAATCTTTGCAATTAAAAAAAAGATTGTTATGTAGTTTAAATTATGATAAGCGATCGTGACCGTGTAACAGTGACGTTAAGGTAGGCCTGTTTCTAGCGCGGACAGATTATAAAGTAGACGCAGGTAGCAATTTGGACTCTAGCCATTGTCTGAGTCTAGGTACATAGATAATTGATTGCTTATAAGTTAGAACCAGATTGGTGGACATGTTTGTTTTTCCCATTAAAAATCGTTCACTATTATCAACCTTTTTTTATGCTATCTTGCTTTGTAGAACAATAGTGAGCCATTTTTTGTGGGCAAAAGCAACTTGTCCGCCGATCTCTGTTTATAACCAGATTTAGGCGGCCAGGATGCTTTTACTCACAAAAAATGGTTCATTATTGTCAATTACTATTGTCTACAAAGCAAGAAAGAAAAAAGGTCGACAATCGTAATTGACAATAGTGAACCATTTTTTGTGGGTTAAAGCAACTTGTCCGCTGATCTCTGTTTATAACCAGATTTAGGGGGCCAGGATGCTTTTACTCACAAAAAATGGTTCCCTATTGTCTACAAAGCAAGAAAGCAAAAAGGTCGACAATAGTAATTGACAATAGTGAACCATTTTTTGTGAGTTAAAGCATCCTGGCCGCCTAAGTTTGCTTATAGTACTCTGATGATAGTTTGATTCCAATTCATGATTTATGAACTGCTTCTTTGACCAGTTAAGAAAAAAAATTGTATATGCCCATCGAAGAATTAAATTAAAATATGTAAATACAGTAAATATACAAATCCATGAAAAATAAAATACAGTGTTTTCGATAATTTGGTACAGAAAAAAAAATAATCCGCAAAGATCTTTAATAATATTTTCAATGTTTTATTTGGAAAATTGTTACACTCACCGGAAGGGAGGGATAATTAAAAAGGGGGACGCGGGGGACGAAAAAGTAAGAGTACTCGAAATGAAGAAAATGCTGAAGAGGCGACAAGATGGTGCGTGAAATGGGATTTTTATTTTTGTTCATGGAGTGGTTTGTCCGACCAAAATTTCTTTCGATTTACTCCCCACTCTCCTCAATTTTTACATTCTACATGTTAGATTTATTTATATCAATCAATTATCGAAATTGACAAATCAACAGGGTGTTCGAACTTAAAGTTATCGTTAAAAATCGAAGATGAAATCATTTTCAAAGTATACATATGGATGTATTTTGATTTTTAAATGCTATTTATTATTACGAAATTATGTTCACAATACATCTTATATCTATTTTAATAGCTACTGATCTACTGATCATTTTCTATTTTACAATTTAATTTAATTTGGTTAGTAATCATAGTATTATATTTTTCTAATATTAATCTACAGCATAATAGGAAAAAGAGCTCAAAAACCTATTTACAATCCTTATATGGATGTATGCATGGATTTGAATGTATGTATGTATATAGTGGATGTTTCATCAATATTATTGAAACGTTCTGTGGCTACATATATATATATATATATATATATATATTTATATATATATATATATATATATATATATATATATATTTGTGTTTTTTGTAGACGTTAAGATGTGTCGATGTGCGTGTGTTGGTGTACCCATAGAGTGCGTGCTGGAGTTTCTAATTACAACTTCTTGTTATTCATTCGCGAGAAAAGTGCTTTTCTTGCACGGTGTTCGCAAAAAAATTTTCACTTCTCCATTGAGTTTTCTATGAACACGCTTTAAAGTGAAAATTATCAAGTTTTGTTTAATACACCCGATGAAATTTTCACTAGTGTAGTATAACTTTAAGCTCATAAATGGTTTCCTTGATTGTTTTGATTTACTGAATAAGGTTAATTTCAGAATCCCAGTTCGGTACTCTAGACGCGTTGCACTCTTTTCACTTGATCCTTTCAATAATAATTCCCAAAAATATTCTTATCTGCAGCGCATTTATCGTAAGTTTAACGGAGAGCTTAATGAGGTTGATCTATTTGGTATTTCCCTACATCAATTCAGGTCTAACATCAAGAGAATCTTGACCGATTGATTAATTTCTTCTCCTATTCTATTTTATAACCTTTTTCCAATATTTCCAATATTTTTATACTTTAGTTTAGTTATGTAATGTGCTATTTAATCATATTATAGCTTTCATTCTTTTCCTTTTCATTTGTTTATTTTGTATTTACCTTTTTCATCTGTTTTATATTTGTAAATTTCAATTTCTTCTTATATTCTATTTTATAACCTTTTTCCAATATTTTAATACTATAGTTTAATTATGCAATGTTCTACATATTTTGTCATGTTAAAGCCTTTATTCTTTTCTTTTTCATTTGTTTTCCTTATATTTATCTTTTTCATTTTTTTATAATTTTTGTAAAAATCTGTTATTGGACTCGGATGTTACATATATTATATATTTACCATTTGTTTTTTTATACTTATCTATGTACATCCTGTTGTCTGTTGATTTTTCAATAAATAAAAAAAAATATTATTTGTCACGCATACTGACAGTCAATGCGCATGCGCTTAAGTATTATGTTATTTAATTTGATTTTAATTGTTCTTTTGTTTTTGTAATTTTCTTCAATGCCACCATATTGGGCAGTTAGTTGTTCGAGTTCACGTTTGCGGCTCTTCAGAGATGATTTAAGAAGAGGCAGCGGTACCAATCTAGTTCGATAATTGGGTTAGGGTGAGTGATCTTTTTTCCTATTTACTGATTTTGAAAATTCGCTTTATATCAAGTGTGCACCGGATCACAAGTATGCATATAAACTACTTATTTTGTCACACTTCACTCGATGCGCATGCGCAGTCTGTCATCTGACATTACACTGATTGTTCGTACATATGTTCCTTACTAGAGTCTATATCAATTTATATGTAACAGTTATTATATACAATTACGTCTCGATACAATCAGCTAGTGGTTTGAGTCCGATATAGTACATGTTTTCATTTAGAATTTGACCTGGAACTGGTAAATTTTATTGTGTTATTTCGAAGACTTCTTGATTCAACAATTCAGGTTAAATACCTTCGTTGCGTTCTCCCCAATATTTTACTTTAGAAATGAGCTAATTTCAGGCACACACGATGTTTTTTTAGGGGCGGTCCAATCTAGGGTGACATACATACATATGATTAGTTTCAAGAATAGCATTTCATCTTTTAAAAACTTTTATTTATTTTCACTATCGCGCGTGTAGAATTAAAAATAACATTCATTTTAACAATCATTATATATGTATGTATAACCTACGAGTGAAGTAAAAATATATGAGAGATAAAGAGAGCCTATAATGCAAATTTTATAAAATACTAGCTGAACCCGGCATGCCTTGCAATGCCACAATAACGCATGCAATTCCCGTTCCCGTTCCCATTTGTCGGAAAACGCAGGCAGCGAACACATTTGAAATTATTGCGTTGCAATGACACTCATTCCCGTTTTTTTTCACAGTAATCATCCCGGAAATGCATACAACAAATCCTGAAAGTTCCATCGTAATCGGTTCAGTGGTTTAGGAGCCTATTCGAGACGCAAAGACATTCATTTTTATATATGTACATATATAGATAGAGTGAAGAAAGAACAGGTCATAAGCGTTTAAACAATTAAAAACTGACATAGCGAGAGGGTGGCGAAAAGGGAAAAAACGATCGGAAGAGTGTGGATCAATTCTGATAGACGTCACCGAGAACGATAATTGAGTATTTTCAAACGTGTCCATTACGATTATTTTTCACCATCGTAATGGCGGATTTGATTTCCACATATAATGATGACCAAACCGAGCAAAATTGCAAAGTTTCAAAACGATCGGATAAGAACCCAAATTTCGTCAGACGAAAAAATCGAAAGCGAGCTAAGAAGAGGCTAGTAATAATAAAAAGTCATAAACTAGTAGGTACATAAATGAACAGGGATTCGGTATTTACACTCTGCACTAAAACAATTAATCCCCTTTGGTAGGTGCTCATTCTGAAAACAAAGATGAGAACTTTTAAGAATTTTATTTAATTTTTAACTTTAATTTATTTATTTTCTTAATATGTTTTTTCGATATTATATCGTAGACGTGTAGAGAGGTTTCCGAAATCGGAGTGAAAGGTGCAGGAGTGGTGGTAGAGGTAGTTTATTGTTGTTCTATCGACGAGCCAGTTCCGAATGAATCACGGAAAAAAACCGGCGAATATTTATGCACAATATACATATACTCTCAGTACAGATAGTTCATTGGTCGATGCCTTTTTGGCACGAACGCGTGATCAGGCGATTAATTATGGTAAACCAGTGGTCTATCTCTACTTTATAATATTTTATCTGTATCTTTGTTTCTTATCTTATTTTGTTTTGAATCTATATTTATTATTGTATTTTTTTTGTTCAGTCATAGTGACGACTTCAGGCAGTTCTGTAATGTCAATATGGCAAAATTATAAATAAATAAAAATGCAAAATATAATATACTAGCTGTATTACCCGGCTACGCTCAGTATTTATAATATAAACCGCTTAAGCCCTCGGCGCCCCCCTGAGCCTTTGCCTTCTAGGGCTTCCCCCTCGGCGCCCCCTGAGCCTTTGCCCTTTAAAAAAAAATGGAATCATTTGTTCGATGACGGCTGCGCCCCCTTCGGGGCCCCATGCGGCTGCGCCCCATTAGCTATTGCTATTGCCGTTTAGGGCTTCGCCCCTCTGTGCCCCCATGAGCAATTGCCGTTTTGGGCTTCGCCCTTATGCGCCCCCAGTAGCAATTGCCGTTTAGGGCTTCGCCCCTCTGCGCCCCCATGAGAAATTGCCGTTTAGGGCTTCGCCCCTCTGCGCCCCCATGAGCAATTGCTGTTTAGGGCTTCGCCCCTCTGCGCCCCCATGAGCAATTTCCGTTTAGGGCTTGGCCCCTCTGCGCCCCCATGAGCTATTGCCGTTTAGGGCTTCGCCTCTCTGCGCCCCCATGAGCTATTGCCGTTTTGGACTTCGCCCCTCTGCGCCCCCATGAGCAATTGCCGTTTAGGGCTTTGCCCGAAAAATCGAATCGGCGTCTATGAATCGAAAAAAAAATATATCGAATCATTTGTTCGATGACGTCACCGATCTACGGACGACGAACGAACCAAGGATACATACATATATACAAAGTCTCTTTCCAAATTATATATTAGATCGACTGATTTGAGGGGTGGTCCGGACCAACTGGACAGCCCGATGTGTGCGCACCTACATACATATGTAGCTAATTAAATTTATTTTTGGTAAAAACATAACCATCACTTCACTTCTACAGCCTCCAATCGTCTTAGAGTTCTACTTCAAATTTCTAGAATATCTGTCCATATGTTTGTATACCTTCATTTTTACAAGGCTTTTCTATGTTTGATTGAGCTAAATTTCAAACGATTGAGCTAAATTTCCGATCTTTTTGAAACTTTGCAAATTTGCGCGGTTTGGTCAACGATGGAAATTTCAATCGATTTTTATAGTTTCACGGTGAAAAATAATCGTAATAAATACTTATATATTTGTGAAATTTTTAAAGACGGTGACGTTTAATAGCAGTAAGCTTATTATAAAGTTTTGTCAAATCCTCTTTCTGAGGTTTTTTTTTTATTTTTTCTTTTGTTTTCGTTAGGTGCTACTGCAATATGGAATTTTAAGAGTAACGTTCTTTTGAGTTTCTTCATTGATAATTTGCCGTTTGGAACACTAATGTATGGTCTTCTATCATTCATGCTCCGATCAGTTTAATTGAAGCGTCTCAATAGAGAATTAATTAAAAATAACCCCCATATGTCGGTGGAATATCAAAGCGATCTAAATATGTAGTGGAAGTGGTTCAAAATGAAATCACGAATTGTTGACGGGCAGGAATGTCACTGAACTAACAGAGTGAAGCTAATTAAAAGCTTGTAAAAAAAGAAAAAAAATCTTTCAAAAAATCGACCCCTCCCCAAAACTCACCCAAAGCACTATATTCAAATATCCAAAATTTATAAGGTTACACTTTCGTACTCCACAGGAGATGAAAACGAAAGTGTCCCATAGTATCATTTGGTACAATGACTCCAAGCAACCAAGAAAGTATTCGAAAAAAAGAGAAACTTGGTGAACAGGGTGTGCCGCACACACGGCGCCCCACCAACACAGCTGCGTGTGCATAATTATCAGAGACGCCCCGTCCGCTGTAAGAGAATAAGAAAATATATAAGTGTATAGATGAATCTTTTCTTTTACGCGTCTTTCTTTCCCCGTCTCTCCCCCTCTCGTCCACCCCCCATCTCCTCCACATCACCCCCTCACCTCTCCTGAGTAACACCTCCATCTCCTCATCCTCTCCTCTCGGGAGACACCCCCCCCGGCGGGTTTTGCATCCCCCGCGCACTCCCTCTCTCCCCCCATGCTCCCCTTCATCCCCCCTTCCGACCCGGTACAATCCGATTAAGACAAGCGGGAGAGAATCCATCGCGTCCTTGCCGTATATAAGTTTCAACCGGGCTAAAGAAAAATAATGCCTCGCACTAGCGCGACCGATACACGCTCGTAAATTAAATTTTTATTTTTTTGCATTTTTTGTTGTTTTATATGTACATATTATTATATATACGTATAATACTAAACGTGTTATTTTATTTTCGCTTGGAAAAAAATATTATTTTTATATGTCTCATCACACAAGTCAATTTCTGGAGAAGACAATTAAAGGTGATGAGAATTGGGATGGGCCAATGGATTGAAGAATACCTATATAAGAAGTCATTGTCAATAACTATATCATTGTGATCAGTCACCTTCTAAAAAGCTCTACAAATCTGCCTAAATTTATCAACCAAATTGACCTCTACAATCTTAACATCATTTGAACAATTCACAATTTGTTCGTCTGCTCTTCATTTGTTTTACATTTTATTTATGCTTGAGTTACATATGAATTGTACATTTATATACAAATTTACATATTATAGCTAATCCTCAACTTAATCCTATTTAAACTGGGGAAAAAAGCCCCACTATACAGCGTCGTAAATTTTACCCAAATCTGAACTAGGGAATTTTTTTTTATTATTTGAAATCATACGTATGCAATTAACTTTATAATTTGAATATATTTTATAATGTAATTGTATGAATACATAGTTAGAAAGGATTTTCTTTTTTTATCAAAGATATATTTCTTCGAGTTAATAACTTAATACTTTTCATTCAAAAGCAATTAATTACGGTAGCATTTAGGATAGGATTTTGGATGGAATTTATACGTATATATTTTTCTTACTTAAAATTAAGGGAGCAAACCTGAAAAATACTTCTGTTTTCACAATCGAGTGAAAGTTTGAAAAGCGTCAAAACCAAAATAGGCAATTAATCAAAAACGACGCAAAATCCGGACCCACCTTTTAATTTCGCATAATTAACTATTTAACTCTTCGTCGACCGATATACCGACACAATGAGAAAGGGAATTAGTTTTAAAAGATCCAATTTTAATGTCTTTTCGAAATCAGATCTGAATCATAAAAAAATATATCTGAAATATGTATATAAAAAAAATTAAACTTACAGAATACAAATCAATCAAACGATGTTGAAATATTATTTAGTTTTAGTTTTTAATTTTTTATACTACATACATACATACATATAATAATATCACAAAGAGGCATTATATGTACATATATTATATAATGCTTCATTTAAATCTAAAATAAAAATTTATCTAGAAAACTGTATAAACACATACATACATATGTACATACTATGTGCATATCATCATCATAAGTATGACTATTTCAAACGTGAATTATGCTTGAGAAAAATCATTATACTTCTCCATTATATGTATAGGTACATATAATCATTTCAACGGAAAGGATTACTGCGAATTTTTGTTATGAATAGTTTTCGTTTGATTTAAGGAGTAGGTTTGATTCGAAAAAAACAACGTGTAATTCAAAACTATGTAAAATTTATAATGAAGGACTGGTATATTTTATATTTCTTTCATAAAATTTGACACTTGGTTATTTTAAAGTAGTCTTAACATATACATTTATATGAAAATTATCTAATATATAATTCGGAAAGAGACTTTGCTTATACATATGTATTTATGTATGTATGTATGTAACCTTCGTTCGTAAACGAGAAATTCGATTTTTTTTTTCGATTCATAGGCGGCGATTCGATTCGATTCGCCCTCGGGGGCGCAGCCGCCGAGGGCAAAACCTCCGGGTTCGAAGCCTCCGGGGGCGCAGCCGCCGAGGGCGAAGCCTCTGGGGGCGAAGGTTCCGGGGGCGCAGACGCCGGATTCTGCTATACATATGTATAACTTCGAAAGAGACAGTGTTTGTTTGTTCGTGACAGTCAATTTAATAAAAAAAAACAAATAAGTATTCAAATAAATTTATATGAAATAAAACTATTCAAATAAATTTAATAAAATGTTTACTATTAGATTAGTTATGTTTAAGCGGTTTAATATTACAAATATTGAGTGAAGTCGGGTAAAACCACTAGTAATTAATACAAAATCAAAACTTATCATTTATTATACCGTCTTAATCTATACCTGATCTGCTCCAAAATATTTAAAGTTCAACATCTAATAAGGTAAACTAAAGTTGAACGATGGATAGTTATCATTTTTCTTATAACGAAATTCGTCCACAAAATTGTGGATTTTTTTCTTATTTTATAATTAATGCTATGTAATATAATTGGTCCTCCTGGAACCAAAATTGCGAATTTGGCAAGTGAATGGAAAAATACTCGTTAGGCAATAAAACGGCTTCGAATTGCTCATTTGAAATCGATTACACACACGTACGAAACGAAACGTAACGACTCATGTTCAAAGGTGCTTCGAAAGAAAAGAGGGGGGGGGGGAGAGGGGAAGGGTTGGAGGGAATTGTAGAAAATTTTCCGAGTGAAAGCGAACGAGTTTTGTTAATTAATATTTTTGGGGGCTCGGCGTGTTCTCTCTATTTGAATTTATAAGCCGGCGTGAATAATTCCGATCGCCGGGCGCCGACAGTGTTGAAAGGCTCGTCTCGCGTTTTCTCCGTTTTCCCCGTTTTTCCCGCTAATTTCCTGCAGCGTTCATAATTTATATTGATTAAGAAGTCGGCCACACAACCCCTTGCTAAGATTTAAAACGCGCGATGTTTTATATCGGCCCTAGGTAAGCCCCGGGTCCCCCGGCCGACCACCTAACCCCATTCCCTCCCACCCAGTCGCAACCCTCTACAGATTCTATACTACGGTTACGTGGAAATTGTCGGAAAAAATATTTATTTTTATCAAAAAATACTACGTATCAGATATCGGGTATCTAGTAAGGTAATTCACCTGTATACTACACTATCTTCACGTATACATACATACATATTGTGTCCTTAACGCTATAAAATTTTATTTGTTTTTAAAAAAGCGTTTTAAATATTCAAATAGATCATGATTGAATATAAATATTACAATTTTTTAATAATTATCCCCAGTGAACTTTTTTCCACTTTTAAGTTGTTTGTTTTAGAAGCGTAACCTTCCCAAGGGACGATAAATTCATACATCACGAAACGTCAATACATATGTGGTTAGTTTATTTATTTATTTATTCATTTGGGGGGGGGGAAGGAGGCTTATATATATGTAAATGAAAAAAAAATAACAAAATAAATACGTCCATAAATTATAAAAAGATTGGAAAATGACTTATTGTTACTCAAAAGTGTTTTTTTTTGTTTAATTTTTTTCATCGAAACAAATACGCATTATCGTCTCTTGTAATAAGCAATCATATGTATAATACGTAAAACTATCGATGTATCAAAATTTCAAGTTCATTCAACTTAAAAAGTCGTATGGAAAGTTCTGATACAAACTTCACTTAATTTAACACGATCGCATTACTGACAATGCCCAGCGAGAATGATTTTTAATATAAAACACAATTAATGTAAGAGCATGCGGTGCAATCAAGGGTTATTGTTCGACACGCGCTTCGCGAACGGGCTATACAAAAGGGTGGGGGTGGTTTTTTAGCGAGCGGACGGGGGGAGGCCGCCGAGGGGAGACGGGGGTATAGGGCGCGTAAAATTCGGGAGGTCTGGGTGGACCACCATGCCCCCCTTCTGCTAAGACTCATCAGAGCCTAGCAGAGAAAATTCTTATTATTCTTACGTTATATTTTATATCCTTATATTTGGGTATAGAAGCGCCGGCACACCGCGGCGAGAGGGTGTGTGCTCTACCCCCATCTGTACCCCATCCCCGTCCACCCCCCCGATTTTACCGAAAAGATGGCGCCACACTTCGATAAATATGCTACAATATATTTTAATTAATAGATTGCATTTTTGGCCGGGAGGGGGTTAATTAATACTAATTAAAAGCTAGTAGGTAGTATACTTTGTGCGTTGTTGATAATTAATTTTAATGTGTATATTATATGTATATGTATGTATAGGTATATTTTAGGCTTGGCTTTAAATAAACTTATGTATATTAGGTACACATACATATATGTACATATGTTGTATGGATACATATGTATGTATGTACATTGCATTGAGAGATTAGTTGAATTAAGTTGAGAAATAGTACTAAACTAGTTTGAATAAAAATTAATGGTCCAAATAATGAAAAATACAGGTCAAGTAAAAAAAATATAATTTAAATAGTCAAAGATTAGTAATTAACACGTGATGTGCTCGGCATGTATGTAATATGTTTACCTATAGTACATATATTTATTTAACCTTATCATTCCTATTTAATAAAAATAAATAACAAAACAATACAGTTTACAATATATGTTCATACGTACATACATAATTGAATACGTCATGGAGATGTCGATTTTTTTTAAGAATTAATGAAATAATGAAAAAATTAATGCTTGTAAATAATAATTAATAATGTATGTATGCATGTATTTATGAATCCTGTGTTACAATAAGGTGAGTAAATTTAGAATTAACATTTATATAAATTTTGTTTTTTTTATACATACATATGTACATAAATCATAAAAATGAAATATTATGCAAATATAGTAAAATATGATTTCCAATAATTAATTATGAATTGATGATTTAATGATGTATTATTTTGTACTGAATTATAATATAAGCATTATTATAAATTTAGAATATATATATGTAAATACATACATACAATATATGTATGTATGTTTTTAATTGATCCACATTAATTATTTTTTAAATCAAAACATGTTTACTCTATGAATTTGTTATATATTAAAATAATATAATTACTTATATTTTAAAAGATAAACAGTTGAGTGAAAATTCATATACAAATTTCACCACAAAACTTTACGATTGTAGGAAAACATTTCAATTCACCAACCCCAGACTTTCAATCAGTAAAAATGCGGAAAAAAGTACATAAAAATATTCGTATGTGTATTCTGTGGGGGGTTTAGTTGGTAATTGGCTCCTCATTCGCGTTCAATAAACATTGGAATTCATATCTTGTGGATGCAGGGAGCAATTCTTGGCTGCTGCATTTCGCTTTCGACCCATTATCCACCCACTCATATAAAACAGTCGATGTTAACCCCCTCACCGCCTCACATCCTCCCGACACCACCCCCACCCACTAATATACACTCATACACACGCGTGCAAACACACATTACGATTCATACTTTCTTCGGCCCGTTTTTCCCTTCTCTCCGCGTTTCTTGCCCGACTGATCCGCGCGGCCGCCCACTCCTTACTAACAAGTGCTTCTCAACATGTGGGATATTCTTAATTAAACATGATTTTTAAATGCATATCAATTTAATTTGAACGATTTGGTTTTATCTGTAGCAGAATTTTATAGGACTGTCTTGCGAAGGGTAATCTTCCATGAAAAAGAAGGAAAGGACATGGGTAGTGAATATGTAGAATATTTCATACGGGGGATATTTTATGGTAATCTGGGGATAATATTCAGATTGTCATATGGTTGATTTATTTAATTGACTGATTGCTAATTTTTTATGTAAATATTGTTGCGTAGACCCGAGGAGGGGTTTTTAGATGCGGCGAGTATTAGTAGTAGAAGGAATTAATTTAATTATTTACATCTTGGATAGCTAGCTTGGAATGAATCAACGGAGAAATTCACTGGCTTTTTATACTAAACGTACATATGTATGTATGTTCATCACAAAATCTTGGATCTATGTACATGTTTAGTTTGGGATCGTACCATGTTCCATTTTTATCTGTATATATTTTTTCTTTTTGTGTAGCCATAGTGACGACTTGAAGCTGATCTGTAATGTAACTATGGCGAAATTGTGAATAAATAAATAATAAATACATATGTAATAAATAATAAATAATAATAAATAATAAATAATAATAAATAATAAATACATATGTAATAAATAATAATAATACATAATAAATAATAAATAACTAGTCGTGAAACCTCATTGGCTGTTGAACGTAGCTCACTCATAGGTTGTCGAGTCCCGATTGCTAATTAAACAGAGTGCTGGTCATCCACTGGTCGACGAGCACTTATTGTCCAATATACACTTTATAATATTTTATAATTTTGGCAGATATTTTTCTTCTTTTATATAGCTGCAAATTCATTTTAAATAACATTCTGTTTTTGTATATTTTGATACTATAAACATTCATATTTGTGAAGCATCAATATAATATAATTTATTAAACATTCATATTTGTGAAGCATCGATAGTATTATCGTTTAGCAATACTATTGTTAATATATTTAATGTTGGATGACTATAATCAGTAAAGCGATACAAGGACTTTTTTTTAATTTTTCATTTTTAAACGCTTGTTATTTTTCATAAATTATGTTTCCAATACATCTTAGGTCTTTTGTAATAGCTACTGATTTAGTGATCATTTTCTATTTAATATTTTTTTCTTTAGTATTTATAGTATCTTTTATCTTATTTTGTTGTTAGTGTGCACATCATAATAGGAAAAAGAGCTCAAAAACCTATTTACAATTTTTTTAAATATTCGTAGTACTTTTTATACATATTTATATTATGTACATTATTTTAACGAAATATTCTTTTAAGTCGATGATCTAAGAATATATATGTTTTAGCTGCTCTGCTGCTCGAAACAGTCGAAAATAATTTAAATTCGACTAAAATTAATAACAGGACAATCGAAATTTATAAAGTGACCGTAAAATTTCAGATCGTTTCAATTTTTACGTTTTGTGGTTTAAGTACGTTTTCACAACGGCGATCATACGAGTGAAAATCTCCCGTAATTAAATGACAACTTTGGGTGGCGATACTAGCTCAAGAGATATAAATACATATGTATGTACACTTGTTCATAGTAGGTACCCATCTACAATATTTTTCATTGAGCTCAGATTGAAATAGTTGTACTTCGGTACAGTTTGAGAAGCTGAGGGCGTGAGGGTGTGCGGCGGGGTTTCCCACACCCCGGCAATCCCGGGGAATACATTTTCGCGCACTCGTGCGGCCCGTTAATTACATTATGCGCATTGCCATGTCATTCTTCGGACGAGCGGCAAGAAAGAGTGGGAAAGAACCAGGGCTGAGGGGGCGAAGGCGATGGGGGCTAGCCAGGGGGGTGGAAAGGGGAGGGGGTGTTGGGGGGGCTGTTTGTCGCGGCCGGGCTGGGGGCGCCGCCCCGCGTATAGATACATGTATTATTTATGCGCCTTACATTGTTGGAAAATGTTTTATTGTCTCTATTTTTCACGTCTAGGTGTGTTGTGCTCAGACTCCATCTACAGCGAATTTGACTTTGAGCTGGTGAAGGCTCAGATTGAGACTTTGTATATTGTATGCTCGTTAAAATTTAACAAAATTATTTAAAAATAAAATTAATGTATTCTTTTAGGATAGGCATCTATTATAATTAGGATAGGCATGTAGTATTCTAGGATAGATATGTATATAATATTACCTGTATACATATTTTCTTTCACTTTTTTTCCAATATTTGACCGATTTATTTAAATTTAGTGCATTGTTTATTATGTGATGTAATGATGAGGACGCGTTATAGGACTAGGCTTTTGATGACGTAATAGGAAGATGTTATATGTATCATTATATCTGTAGAAAAAAGTCTTGACGTCATGTAAGTCAAGTTCACTTACAGCTGTTATGTAAGCTTGTAAATTGAATGTATGTATCTAAAGTTTGATATAAATGTATGTATCTAACTTAAATATAGATGAAATAACTATCAACTACATATATGTATGTACATATGTACATTTGGATATTTGAATAGATGTGAATGTGTGCGAATTGTTTCACATTTTATTTTGTTTTTATTTTGATTGAATTGAACTCCGCAAGTTCTCAACTCCTAGCATACCGAAAAAGAGTAGAGAAAAAAATACGCTCAAAGTTATGAGTTGAACTTTCGAGCTTTCAGTTACGTGCTTCTTTCATTGTTTGAGCCGCATTTTGTTGCACTTTTCTACGACTCTTTATACTTTATTTTTAATGGCCCCAAGATGAAAGTTTTGTGTATACATATACATACATATTAATGGTGGGATATCTATTTCAAATATCTTATATGTGTGTATGTGAGTATATTGGTATCGATAGAAAATGTTTATCTATCATGATATGTACTAGATTATGAATTCAATATTTGTATATACATACATAGACGAAACTTAGATAGCGCAAGTTTAAATAAATATAATTGG
Organism: Arctopsyche grandis; assembly: GCF_051622035.1. Taxonomy (NCBI): domain Eukaryota; kingdom Metazoa; phylum Arthropoda; class Insecta; order Trichoptera; family Hydropsychidae; genus Arctopsyche; species Arctopsyche grandis. The sequence goes on from NC_135364.1 coordinate 18,807,946, forward strand.
AATGAACGAAAGTGATCGTATGATTGATGTGAGATTGTAATGTACGGTAAATGCAAGCAACTGACAAACATGCTATGTAGAACTACCGCTTGACGGAATGTTGCTAATCAACAATAATCAGCTTATCTTATATGTATATGTACAGGTCTGTTACCTAGAGTTGGCGCGAACAAATGTGCTTGTGCTTGTCGGTGAAAAGGTGTATAGCATGCTGTCACACGGTATTCAATAATAATACAGTTATAAGCGTCTAAACAATTAAAATCTGACAAGACGAGTGGTTGGCGGAAAGTCAAACATATAAGGCTACTCGCCATCAAACGTCAACGTCTTCAAAATTTTTGAGTCGTTACATGTCTTTATTTATTTTATTTTATTTTGTTAGGAAAATTAACAGTTTATTAAATTACAAAAATTGATAAAATAACATTATTATTTTAAGAAAAACCATCAAGAATTTTCGCATATATGTAGGTAAAAAAAGAAAAATTTAAACATTTAAAATAAAAAATAATAAATGATAAAAACAATAACATAATAAAAATTCATAATCACAATTGTAAAATTTCAATAAAGTTAATCATCGAAAAACAAATTTGCAACAGTCACTCTAGCTTGTATAGCATTAATATTAAATAATACTATTTTTTTCAACATTGAACTATCATTAGGGATTTAAATTTCTATCGGTGACCAAACCCGGCAAAACGGCAAACCAATATGAAGAATGTAGGAATTTCGACTGAATCATTAGCGAAGTGAAACAGAAAAACCTTGTAAAAAGATGCTCTGTTCCTTTCGCGCGCTTCTGTGTGAGTATGAGAACGCGCCAACTTTCAATAACAGACCTGTATATTTTATTTTATTTTTATTTACATAGATATGTATATACCAGGAAGGCTTGACAGGAAGACTCAAATGCGCCTTCCTAGACAATTAATTACAAACAATGCAGCATTTTTATTACATTAATCACTGTATTTCGAGATACTAAAGAACACGAAATTAATTAATCCATTGAGATTTAGACTTGCACATATTTTTTTACAAATTGCACATACTTTAAATACAGAAAATTTGTGACAGCAGGTAGCATGATTTTTATGCCAATTTTGTGGAACCCTTTCAATAATGATCAGATTAAATTGACAAACTCTGATAAGAAACAATCGACTTGAAGTCACAAATATCAAAGTATTAAATATTAGCCCGAGATCGAACCCTTACATCAAACCATTCCTTATTTTTGTTTTGTCAAAAAGTCATAATCTGTACAAATGGTGTGAGTTTACTTTACAAGCTGATGACTTGCGCGTGACTTCAAATCTGTGGTGGGATAATTTTGTATTGTACAGGCTAAAATTGATCATATGCCTGACAAATGGTAAACGATAAAAAAGTCATATTAAAATATCATGGGACCGACAGAATTTGTAACAAATGTTGTTTTTTAAGATTCACCAATGGTAATTTTTATGACATTTCAGTCGTGCGATGGTTAAATCTGTCGTGTAATCAGTGATTACACGACAGATTACTAATCACATAACCCGTCGTGCAATAATTATACATATTTGCCGGGCAAATATTGTATGATCGTGCGTTCACCGATTCTATCGTTATGACTATCTATTTTGTCGGTATCGGTAACCTTGCGCTAGTGATACATTCATATTGATTTTGATTTTTAAATGCTTTTTATTATTACTAAATTATGTTCACAATACATTTTATATCTATTTTAATAGCTACTGATCTATTCTTCATTTTCTATTTTACAATTTTAATTTAATTTTGTTAGTAATCACAGTATTATATTATTATATTGTTAATGCACAATAGGAAAAAGAGATCAAAAACCTATTTACAATTCTTAACATACATATGTACATTCATCTTAATCATGATTATTTATTTATTTATTTATTTTTAAACAGACCATTGTGGCATAACAGGAATTCCTAAAGCGCCACAATGGTCAAAAAATATAACACAAAAAAGAAAAAAAAACAAAATAACAATTAAACATAAACATAAATACATCCATACATACATTAAAAATAGCATTTATAATAACAGATAAAGTAAAATATAGCATAAGGAATGCCTTGCACCTACAGCCAGTTTCAATAAATATGTAAGAAACAACTACAAATACAAAACATCCCTGTAAGGCCCAAATGGAAGAGAGTTAATCAAAATTTCACTCATAAATCACAATCAATCATGAAAACAATGATGAGCGCAGACTACCAGATAAATGGGTTAGAGTAATTTCCGACAATTTACGCTCACTAAGGTGGAAAATATCACATTCAGTCTCGGCAGCAACGATTTCATTAAGAAGTCGGATAGCTCTTGGAATAGGAGCCATTCGAAAAAGGACTGTGCGGGCAGGAGGTACAGCCAGCAAATGATGATGTCTACCACGCACATAGTGATTAGGGACATAAAGCCCCAACTGCTCCAGCAACAACGGGCATGACGTATTACCACGTAAGAGCAGGAGAACGAAACGAATTAATGAGAAGTTTCTCCGAAGTTCAAGGGAATTATACCCAAGCATGCCCAAAAGGAAAGGAGTGGGGTAGAGATATGGGTAATACCCATATTCTTTCCTATATAGGAAACGAAGAAATGCTTTTTGCACTTTCTCAATCATCAGAGAGTAATTTGCTTCATGCGGATTCCACACAATCGCATTATACTCTAGCTTACTTCTCACAAGCGAATTGAAAAGCAAGCGAGAAGACAAAGGATTGGAGAATAATCTTGCATATCTCAAAACAAATCCAAGTCGACTAAAGGAAACGTCTGCGACTTTTTTGATATGGTTGTGAAAGGTGAGCTGAGGATCAAAAGTGATACCCAAATCGACAATAGATTCCACACGCTTCAACAAGACGGATCTAATGGAATATCCGTGACAATAGAGTGAATGTGCACGTCCATAGCTCATAATTGCACATTTGTTTAAATTAAGTTCAAGGCCTAAACTAGAACTGAACTCCAAGACAGCGTTAATATCAGCTTGAAGGAGAGAGGCTTGCCTCTCATCCTTGACAGCAAAAAATAATTTAACGTCGTCAGCAAACAAGAGACATGATGCATTACATAAAACTCTAGGGAGGTTATTAATAAGAATTGTAAATAGCAATGGGCCTAAAGTGGACCCCTGAGTAACACCAGATCGAGTAAAAAATGAAGGAGATTCATAAAGACCATATCTAACAAATTGCTTCCTATCACTAAGATAAGAAGCAAAGAGTTTAAGAAGACGCGTTGAAAAACCCACTTCAGCTAACCTGATCAAAAGAGCGTCATTATTGACTTGATCAAAGGCTTTACGAAAGTCAAAGTAGGCTACATCAACTTGCTGACCAACGTCAACTTTAGACATGATCAAATGTGTGAAGCAGGCGAGATTAGTGGTAGTGGAACGACAGGGTGTAAAACCATGTTGCTCATCACACAATAATCTTTTAAACTGCGCAAGAATCAAACGGTGAAGGATGATGTCAAAAATTTTGGGAATAGCCGAGATAATAGCAATAGGTCTATAATTTTCAACCTCATTTTTAGAGCCACTCTTATGAATAGGAATGACTCTAGATAATTTCCATTTTTCAGGATAATTACCAGAAGCAAGAATAAGGTTAAAAATAAACTGAAGAGGCTCTAAAAGCGAATTACAGCATACCTTTAATACGTCAGGGGGCACACCGTCAGGCCCAACAGACCCCTTCAGCTTCATAATAGCCATCCTAACATCTCCCAGCGATACCCGCGGAATGTCTATACCGACACCCTCAGTACCAATTTGTGAAGCCAAACTAGCATTAAGGGATGGTTTTCTCTGGTCAAAGACAGAGCTAAAAAATGAAGCAAAAGCATTGGCAATCTCAGGACCGTCAAAACTTTTATTACCAAATGAGAATGAATGCTCAAGACCATGTGAAATATGCTTACTCTTAATAAATCTGAAAAAGTGGTTAGGATTAACCGCAATAGCACTCTCCATCTCATTAAGATAGACAGTATATCGCTCACTCACACCACGTTTCACGATCTTCCTAAGAGTCCGGAATCTCTCATAGTCACAAAATGATTGGCTACGTTTCCATCTTCTATGAGACAACCATTTTGCACGAACATCAGCTATAAGTTTGCACCCAAACCACGGCGGAAATACCCGCCGATGTTGTTCCGAATTAGGATAACTGATGAACCGAGGAACATGACTGTCAAAAATATTATAAAGTGTATAATACAAATATTCAACAGCATCACCAGTATTCATGAGGTACATTTGGCGCCAGTCAATTGAACGAACCTCATTATAAACCAATTCAGAATCAACACGAGCAAAATTCCATCGCAGTGAGGAAACCCCAACCGATGAACAAGCTGAAGCAGCTCTCACAGAAGAAATAAACAAAAGCTCAATATGTAATGCATCATGATATAGGTCCTCAGGGATGATCGCAGTTCCTTTTGGGCATTGGATCATCGTTGCTGACACATTACATTCATTCACTAACATAATATCAAGCATACTTGGATTAATGGGTGAACCAATCTGTATAATGTCGCAATAGGAAATCACAAAATTAAATTTATTGCGGACATGAATATTAGCACTAGGTAGATTAAAATCACCCATTATTAACAATATATCACGTTCATTCATAAAATCACGCACATTCATCATATTCACAAACAATAACTCGTATACGTCCTCTTTCGCAGCAGGCGGAATGTAAACCACACATATAAACATTCTCAAAAATATAAAATCAACTCTCACCCATAAGTCCTCACCAGATAGAGTTTCAAAATTTGTCATCCGGACTGACCGAAACCAATCACGACAAGCAAATAAAACACCACCACCACGTCGATCAACTCTATCGCGACGATGCACCCTCCAGGAAGAATCAAAAAGTTCAGCATCAAAAAATGATGAAGTCAACCATGTTTCCGTTAGTGCTACCATATCATCACAAATAGTAGAAACGGCTGAATTAAACGCAGCCAGCTTTGTCCTGAGACCTCGTACATTTTGGTAATAAATTACCAATTTTCGGTTTCCCAGTTTGGCGCGTGACTTTCTTTGAGACAAGAAATGGCAGTTTTGATTGAGCCAACGGAGACGAAACGGAAGAGGAAGCAGAAGAAGAAGCCAACACAGTCACAACAGCATCACGACTATCAGGACCATTTGAGCAGGCAGATGTAGGAGAAGAGGCAAATGTAGGAGAAGAGGCATACATAGACGTCACTGCGACCGTTTCCATAGAAGATTCACCAATACTTGCAGACGTAGTTTTAATATCAGGCTTCAAACATTTAGCAGCTCCCGAACAAACATCAGCAAATTATGTACTCTCATATGAGCAGTGGTGTCACCCTAATGGTTTCCATGGGTTTCCGGAAACCCGTTGTCAAAAATCAAAGGTTTCCGGAAACCCGTTGTTAGAAATCTAAAAATACATATAATTTTTGTCAAAAAATGTACAAATCTTGAAAATTCAATAAACTCGTAAATTTTTATTAACGATTTTCGAGATTATGTGGACGACAGCGATTTATCATTAATTCGAATACCGAAAAGTATCCAAGAAGGTAAGAAAATATCTACATAACTTTTGCTGTGAGCTCTGCAGAAGCTAAAAAGGGTATTTAGTTTGAATAATGAATAATATTCCTAATGATCAAAGAAATTATTTAACTGTAGATAACATATCCCATTTAATGACTATTAAACTTCTTGGAAAGGCACGTTTTGAATTCGATGCAAAGCCATTTGTTGAATCGTGGTTACATCAGAGGCATCACACTGCTGATGAGTGATGATACTTCATAAAATAAGATAAACCCACTATCTGTGTATTAAAATGAGCGACGTAAAAAAATCAAATTACACTATTGAATTCAAATTTAACTGCTAGTGGATGTATACAAATAAGCATTTGAAATATTATAACATTCAATTAATACATATATAATATGTATGTATGTATATAAGTTCATCCAAGTCACTATTACGTAAAAATTGAAATTTATATTTATTTTAATAATACTGCCTTTAACGAAAAAAATTACATATATATGTACATATATATAAAATGAAAAAAAAATGGAAACCCGTTGTTCCAAAATTGGGGTGACACCACTGAATATGAGTATTGAAATGGGAAGACAATCATATTAATGGATATAATATGTACATATGAACATTCGATATTAGCCTTGGTCATAATTAAAGTTATGTACATTAGACCAGTGTCTTATATTTCGTTCAATCGAGATCTTACTATACATGGATATGTATGTATATTTATTTTTTTTAATTTCACTTTTGAAAAGCGTCATCAAAACGTCATCTGTCGCAAATGTACGCGTCGCGCCAATTTTCGTCCGATGTACCTAGCACATTGTCGTAGCTGCGAGTTCTGGTCGGTTTCTTTCTTTGTGTTGGGGCCAAAGGAGTGCCCCCACCCCTTCTCGCGGGTCTCCCTTCACCTCTCGGGCACCCCCGCGCGCCCCCGTCCGACTGACAACTCATTAGCGGGCGTCGAATAGAAATACACGTTTAATGAATATTGGAATTTAAAACACGTTCACCCCCCCCCCGCTGCGCCCCCCTTACCCCCGCCGTCCACCCTCGCAGGCTCCGCGCACCCCTTTAGCCCCCCCAGGACCAGTGCCCCCAATGAGTCCCCCCCCCGTCATTTCTTAGCGAGTTCTCTGTCCCCTTCTAATGTTGTCCCCCTTTTTCTATCTTTCTTTACGTCCGACGTGTTTGTGTGTACGTGCGGGCCGCGCATCACACAAACGGTTACGATGGCTTGGTTGAAATTTGCATGTTAGAGCCGGGTCAAATTGTGTGTTCATGAGGGATTCGAAATTTGTATATATATTTATGTAATTATCAGAGAAGATCGTTTAGATTGAGTGTATAATTCATGTCAATTCCAACACTAAAATATTTTATGACTATTAAAATACTCTATAACGTTCTACATACGTGAAAATTTTTTGAATTGTATAAATCTAGTTTTAAATTGGAATGAAATGATCCAATGAGGGATAAAGTGTCGTGTGTCGATATATGTATTATTTTTATTTTTTCTCCATAAACTGTTTCTGTAATTTTTGTTTTATTTTTTCTTTACGGTCGTACACATTCTTTGAATTGAAAATTTAAAATCATTTAAATTCGATAATCTGGAACTTTTACATGATATCACATTAACAGTTCTACTGTAAAAGCTCCTGGAATTTTGGTTCAATATACGCCCACGGCAAGAGATCTAGCTGACTAAGGGCGAAATAACATTGGGAAGAACGGCACGTCGTGTGCTTAGCTCCGCATTGTGGGGAGAAATCCTAATTTTCAAAGGCACTCAAAAATAACTTACGCAATAGAATTCTAAAAAAAGGGTCGACACCCTTGGATAGCATAAAAATTGACGCTGTTTTGTGGAATTCAATTGCGCTAGTTCTTCTTGAGCATATTTGAAAGTTTGGATGTCTCCAGAGTGCGGCTCTCTTGAGTGCATTTATATGATCACCATAGTGTAGATATCAGCCAATTTTTGAGTATTAGCAGTAACACCAGGAAAATTAACTGAAAAGATCGACTTTGATGTCACAATTATCTAAATTTGACCAGTAGAAATATTTAAAATAATAAATGTAATGATTCTTCAATTTAGATCTCTCTGAGGCTCGAACCCAGGACCTCTCAGACACTGATTACCAAATTAAACACTAATTATTAAATAAATCACACACTAATTACTAAATAAATAATTAATTTATACACTCTGTAAAAGAAGACAAACGGAGTATTTTGCACATGGCGATCTCGCACACGACAATCGTTGCAACAAAAATTGCGAACACGGAATATCAGGCACTGCCAGATTTAGTGGCGATTGTGAGATCGCCATGTGCAAAATATAATATAATATATGTTATTTTTGTTTCTTTTTTCACTTACCAATTACCACAGTTACAGGTTACCTTGAATTGATACTTTTGGCTAAATATGTATATAAATTTATATATGAATTTGAAATTACATTTAATCAGACAATGCTGACAAATAGACAGTAGACAGCCAATTTGTGAGGAACCGTTTCCACAATTAAATCAGATGAATTGTCAATCTCCGAAAGGAAAGAAATTGGAGTCACAAATATCAAAATCTGACCAGTAGCACCGCAGAAACACTTCAAATCATACATCGCATGATTATTTTCAATCTAATCGGGACCTGAACCTGAAATCTGTCAATAGCTTGCATTATAGGCTAACCCCTGTTGGCTTGTGACAACACTTCATACATATAATATTGTACAATCGATTTGTCTAGAGGACTTTCTCGGAATCGAAGCTATTTGTGTGATAGTGGATTGAGAATTTATGACACGTGAATTTGCGTGCGTGTGGCTGTTTGTGTGTGTGGGCGTGCACACGCCGGTACTTTTCCTTCTTATTATTCTTCTTCTTAACTAAGAGCCGTACTTTAAGACGTCCGTATTGATCGGCGAGCATTTTACACCGACGCCGCCGCCTCTTGCTTTACGGGACGCCGAACCTCGTTATACGCGCAACTCGTTATACGGACACCACACACCCCCTTCCCCATTACATCCCACCCTCACACACACTTGACCCACTTTACATGGACACCAAGCAGATCCAATCATCACCAATTTTCAGCACCGAGTACATGATCAATATTTTCCAATGAGGTATTCAATCAAGTGTGTGTCTAAACCTACATACTATCTATGTACACCTTAATTTCACTTTGAAAACACTGCTAGTAGTAAATCTTTAAATAATAGTAGTTAAACGACAAAATAAAAATCTGAAACATTTCAGAAGGAAGAGATTGGTTAATTATGTATTTTTTATTTTATTTTTATTTTATTAATTGAAAAATCAACAGACAGGATGTACAGAGATAGGTATAAAAAAAACAAAAAGTAAATAAATAATATATGTAACATCCGAGTCCAATAATAGATTTTTACAAAAATGAAAAAGATAAATATAAGGAAAACAAATTAAAAAGTAAAGAATAAAGGCATGACAAAATATGTAGTACATTGCATAATTAAACTATAGTATTAAAATATTTGGAAAAGGTTATAAGATAGAATATAAGAAGAAATTGAAATTTACAAATATAAAAAACAAATGAAAAAGGTAAATACAAAATAAACAAATGAAAAGGAAAAGAATGAAAGCTATAATATGATTAAATAGCACATTACATAACTAAACTAAAGTATAAAAATAATGGAAATATTGGAAAAATAGAATAGAAGAAAAAATGAATCAATCGGTCAAGATTCTCTTGATGTTAGACCTGAATTGATGTAGGGAAATACCAAACAGATCAACCTCATTCAGCTCTCCGTTAAACATACGATAAACGCGCTGCAGATAAAAATATTTTTGGGAATTAGTATTGAAAGGATCAAGTGAAAAGAGTGCAACGCGTCTAGAGTATCGAACTGGGATTCTGAAATTAACCTTATTCAGTAAATCAGAACAATCAAGGAAACCATTTATGAGCTTAAAGAAGAATATAGCATCAGAATGTCGTCGCCTGACAGAAAGATTGTTAAAAGAAAGGATTTTTAAAATGTCGGAAACAGTAGAATGGGTATAGGTAGGAAAAAGGTAGCGTAAGGATTTAATAAATTTAAGTTGAACTTTCTCAATACAATTAATATGGGATAAATAAAAAGGTGACCAGATAATTGAGGCAAATTCAAGGTGAGACCTTACAAAGGAAAAATAAAGTAATTTTAGTACATAAGGATCATTAAAGGGTTTTGTTGAGCGGAGTAGGAATCCAAGAGATTTAAATGCTTTGTTGGTAATAAAAGAAATATGTTCAGAGAAATCTAGTTTATTATTGAGTATTACACCAAGATCCTTAATAGAAGATGACGTGTTAAGGATTGAATGATTTAATTGATATTGATTAGTAATAATTGACTTATTTCTAGTGAAATTTAAAATAGAGCATTTTATTAGTATATTATTATTAGTGATAGGTCTGGTGAAATATTATCGGGTGCATTATTAGAATATATTTTTTTATGTTCTTATATTAATTGACTTCTTAAAAATTTAATTTATGTACATATGTATATACAAATGTACGAGAAGAACATTAATTATTCATTTAAAAGGACGAGCGTTTGCGTGGGAGGCTCATAGGTTCGAGATCCACTCAAGGTGAACAATTTTTTTTTGTTTTTATGTCGTATGTTAGGGGTTCCAAAAGACCGCCCGAAAAAAAAGCGGTTTACGGTTTTTTTTTTTTAAAAAATCCGGTTGACCGGCTTTCACCGGTTTCAGAAAATTAAGTTTTTAATTTTTATATCAAAAATAATTCAATTTAATTTATAATTATATAGATTAAATTGAGTTGTAAACATTATGATTTTATAAGATCATTATTATGTACTAGTGTTAGACCCGTTGATTTCAACGGGTGGTTTCGAAAAGGAATTGAAACTCGAATAAAAATAAAGTTAAAGATATTGAATCGACTGGTTTCGGAAAGAAATTGATGCACAAATTACGAATGACAAATTACGAAGTGATTACGAATTACGAATTACATTTTGTGTATCGCCGACGCCTCCGGCACCCCGGGGCCTTCGCCCCCGGCGCTTCCGTTGCTCCGGGGCCTTCGGCCCCAGCGCCGCCAACGCCTCCGGCGCCCGCAGCGCACCCAGCGCCCCCGATGCCTTCGGCACCCCGGGGGCTTCGCCCCCAGCGCCGCCGACGCCTCCGGCGCCCGCAGCGCACCCAGCGCCGCCGACGCCTCCGGCGCCCGCAGCGCACCCAGCGCCGCCGACGCCTCCGGCGCCCGCAGCGCACCCAGCGCCCCCGATGCCTTCGGCACCCCGGGGGCTTCGCCCCCAGCGCCGCCGACGCCTCCGGCGCCCCCAATGCTTTCGGCACCCCGGGGGCTTCGCCCCCAGCGCCGCCGACGCCTCCGGCGCCCCCAATGCTTTTGGCACCCCGGGGGCTTCGCCCCCAGCGCCCCCGATGCCTCCGGCACCCCGGGGGCTTCGCCCCCAGCGCCGCCGGCGCCTCCGGCGCCCCCAATGTCTTTGGCACCCCGGAGGCTTCGCCCCCAGTGCCCAAATTGTTTATTTACATATGTAACATTTAAGGACCTTCAAAATGGTCATAGAAATATTCTGCAGCTTTCGAATATACATAAGTGCAAAGTTTATGTTAGTATTTTTATGATTTAAACTGAAGCTGACCTGTCTTAATAAGAAATATAATAACTGTGTCATTTATCAGGTTACCGAAGATTAATTTTTCCGGCTTGCCTTTTATATTCGTAAAAAATGTTTCTTTTTGACATTGTAGAAATGTTTACGCTACTTCTCGGAAAATTGGCCAAAAAATTAAACGATTACGTGTGCATTTGCGTAATTCAACATTATATGAACGGGATCGTGAAAAGTTGGCGATTTGAAAGGTTTCCCGAAGGGGTGACACTTTTCCGGGGCGTTGAGCCGTATAGAGGGTGCAATCAAAGTCAAGTGCGTGTAGCGAATGTTTGCTTTGAAACGTCGGGAAAACTTTCTTTATCGAGCTTTGATTCTTCCACACGCGCTGCCATTGTCAATACGGGAGGCAATTTTGCACTTTTTAATTTCTTCCAAGAAAAGCGTCTCGGAAGAATCATTAGCGTGTGTATGTGTATGTGAGTGTTTGGGGTGGTTTGGGGTGGTTCGAGGACGCGTGACGTAAATCTGGCGACATATTGTGTTCGGTTTGGCAGCTACCGGCTCCACTTGTTTATGTAAGAAGAAACGTTACTTGCTGCCACACACAGAACTGCTTACCACTATACTCCATCCAAATAAAATTGGCATTGTCAGTTGAAAAGAACTGAGTAAAATTTTAAATATTTCGATACAATTGATGGAATTGTATTGTATCTTACATGATTGTTTCAATATACCTTAATTTTTAGAGACTCAAAATTAAGCAAGTATAATTCATTTGTATACTTATATATACATACATATGTACATATTTAGAACATATCGATTGCTTGGTGCACAGATATTTTTATTTATTTTTTTTATTTTATATTTGTATGTCCATTTTTAAATTTGTATAAAATTTTATTATTTGTATTTATTTATCGTTCTGTGCACTAAGACATTGATATTTACATATTTATATCAAAGGTTCCACGACAAAATATTTACGGTCGACATAATGTATACGATGTAAGATACACGTAATACGTCCATGGAAAAAAAATGCTACCATGACAAAATGTTTACGGAAAAAATGCCCACGCGACAAAATGCCTACCCAAAAAACGTTGACTCGTTCAAAAACAATTTTTTTTATGAAAAGTGAAAGTTTTTGGGGTGGATATTTTGTCGCATGATCATTCTGTCGTGGAAACGTTTTGTGAGCATTTTATCCATGAACTTACTGTCACTTTTAGTGCTTGGCTTATAGACAAGCACACTCTATTTTGTTAAGGTAACAAAGTTTTCCATATTGTGAAAAGCTAGGAATTTCCCACGATATTTGAACGAAGTGTACGCGAGTCGGAGCGCTTATCAGTTCGCGAGCAGTGGTACCGTCGATATTATTGGTTGTATAAGGCGCTATAGAGATGCTCCACCAACCCTCTTACACCCCCTTTCCCTGTTCTTCTACACACCCCTTATGTCGGATGCCTCCACGAGTGTTTCTCGGGCCGCGGGACAACCCTTCCGCGAGATGGCTCCGATACGTCCCTGATGGTATTCCCATTAGAACCTGCCGATTTATTGTGTCGGAGAACTCACGTGTCTGCCGCATCTTTTCAACGCACGGAGATAAGAAGATGTGAAAATAGGAGTCGAGGGGAATTTCCCGGCGTTGACGTGTTAACGGGAAAATCGGATGGATTTGTCTGTCGATTGGCAAGACTGTGACTTCTGTGCTTATTTACTCGTTAAATCATGTTATGCTTAGATTAGATAATTTAAGTACATAATTTGCATACATATATTTTTACATACATACATATACATATGTATATGTACATATAACATGGGTACCGATATACATATGTATTATAATACATACATATATGAACATGTGTTGGTATACGTGTCGCGTTGATTTTAAGCTTTCTGCAGGAGATGTCCAGCACAGACTCTTAAATAAATTTAAAAGATGCTTCAAATAATAATTATACCATATTTTATCAGAATCTTCACATAGAATATGACTTTTATGTTGAAATGATTTACATAATACGATTGCGCATCATATATGGAAATTTGACAGGTCGAAAAGAGTCTTAAGATTTCCGAAGATGTCTTGTTGCTGCAGTTTGTCAATTCGGCCACTTCGGACGTCTTCGTTCATCATATGTACATATGTACATATGATCGCCATCAATCAGATTCGGTAACTCTAAAGAGCACTGAATAGCTACGTACCAGTAAAATATCTTAAATAGGACAGTGTAATGTTTGTCATAATGGAGCTCCAAATTGAGTATAAATTAAAAATGTATATAAATATATGTATTTTTGGATTATTATGAATTTGATGATATTAAAAAAGCGAATTCATTCGATAACTAAACAACGCATCATATTTTATGAAATTATTTTGATGCATAAAATTTGCTTAAACTACCCTCCCATCTCGTGAGCCTGGTACCTTTATTGGATTTATTGCTCAGTCTGTGCACTCACGTTTTAAAATCAAATTATATATAGGCATATAAAAATAGAAGAAATGAGGGTTGCTCGGCATCATGTGTGATTATGGAAAGCAGGGTGGACTCACTATGGTGGGTCGTCCTACACCCACTTCCATCCAGTTTCTTTAATTAATCTCGAGGAATCTCCTCTCCCTCACCCCATCTCTACTTCTTCGCGCTGTCTCCACGCACTCTAGAGCTTTATTGTACCGCACGGGGATGCTGTCGGAGTTGGGGGGTGGCTGGGTGGGAAAGTGGGTTGGGCGGGTGGGTTAAAAAGAAGTAGAGGAATGCGCCGGTGGTGCGCGAGCTGCAAAAACTCATAAAAATCTCGGCAAACGAAGACATCCAACCGGTCGAATTAAATCGAGAACGTCTAAGATTATGCAAAGTTAATAAGTCATTTCATTTTTTTTCCCGCACTTTTTTTCTACTCTTGAAACATTGTATCCGTTACGGTTTAAGTTGACGTTAAACGATTTTAGAATCGAATTTTTTTTATAAACTGATAAATAATTTAATAATTTATTTTTATTTTTTTCCTTCATTTGTCATCGAACCTGGAATTTTGACGGAAAATATTTTTATGTACACGAAGAACAGTTAAAATATCATAAATCTAAGTATAAATTGTGCATCCTAGAAAAGAAAGTTTTCACTAGATTTGAGAGGATACTAAAAATAAAATGTGTGTGCGATTAAATGGAATCATATACATTTTTTGGTTCCACAAATAAACAAAACAGCGTTAAACAAGTTATTTTTAACTTTTTTTCATTGTTCTGTTTTATGCTGTTCTGTTTTTTCACTGTTCTGTTCAGAGTATTCCTGTATTCTGTTTGATCCGGCTACCACATTTTTAAGTGAGTTGGTGACTCCTGCTTATTGTGTGTGTATGTATGTGCCAATGGTTGGCAATGTCAGATATCAGGCACGCACCCGCAACCACATCGAGCCTATGTGTGGGGATTTTTGTGGGAGAATTTACACCCTCCCCATCACACCCCCTCGTTCGAACTCCCACCCGTATCGGTGATGAGCGTGGGTGTGTTCGTACGTGAGCATGCAGATCGGCTCTTGCTCGGGGAAAATACTTTCTAAAAAGTATATTTTTTATTAGTACATTTCTTAAAGAAGTGGGAAGTCATTGAAGTATTTCCCAAATCATATTATATAAATAGTTGGTAATGAAATTTATTCTGAAATAATACTTTATTTTGGCACTTTAATATTCTTGAATTCTTTTGAAGCTGGTTTCCGAAACACTTATTTTCCAAATTCAATATAAGCAACTACTTTTAGGGTCGAGAAATTATTCTTCTGTCCTGTCCATGTTAAATACGATTCCAGATTCAGGTGAATTATTGATAAATAAGTAATGAAAACCATACATTGGGAAATTTTTTTAAAGTCGCCCAAGTAGATTGTTCGATTGTTGAGCAATCGGTTGGGCGACAGATTGCCGTAGACGCCTTTTAATGAAGAGCAACTAGTTTCCCATCTGGTAAGGCTTTTGTTTAAAACACAATATAATCGGTCTGATGATCCAAGCGAAAGTTCAATACGTAGATAGTCATCACGGATTTAATACAATCCAACTACGTATGTACCATATGTAGATATGTTTAATGTGAAGCAAAAAAACATAAGTTTTTGTCAATGTGTACTCAAAATTGTATTTGACAACATAATCTTCGTTTTACAAATCTGCGCAGTTAGTTGTTCTGTAAGTCAGTCGTAGCATTACTTGCTATGATTATTACTGTAGCATGTATTTTACTGATAAATTTGCCTAATCTGTGGTTTCCTTAGATTTTCATAGAAACGATTCCTGCAAAATTGACTTTCCCTCCCCATTTCTCTCGCAAAATCTTGAGTTATTATGTTATATCTCAAGTTTCGCCGGGTTTCTTTCCATATATGTCTCTGTGGATGATTATTGTATAAAAATTCATATTGTTGTATAAATATTTGTTGATCGTATCGTATACAACGTTTGCAATGCACTTTGCTATGTTTGACCATAGATGTCATGTATAATTTCGAATTATGTAATAATATATAATTTGGTGTGTTTCTTGATCTGTATAGTGCACTCGTTGCATTGGAGCGATCTGTAATGAGGAGTGTACATATATTGATTGAATAATAAAAAAAGAAAGACTTAGTTAGTGGGGAAGGTTGAATATCCGGTAGAGAAGACGATAAAGATAAAAAGATGGAGAAAAAAAAAGTTTAAAATTTTATTTAATAATAGAGAATAATAGAAATTTTAAGTTAATAATAGAGAATATATGTATGTATGGTATGAGCACATAAAAATTTAAAAACATATGTGTTGTACATATGTATATGTACATAAAAATATGAAATTCTCCTATAGTGCGAGCCATTGAAAATGAATTGTGGTTCTCGAATAAGAAATTGTAGAAACAGAAGAATTTTCACTGGCGGTATTTAGCACGCCGGCTGCTGCTGTCGTCATGGTGGTGGTATGGTGGTGAGAAATTCCCTCTTTCTCCCGCATATGTATGTATAATACATATATGTATTTGTATGTATGTGTGGGTGGGTTCGGCAAGTGTTCCCGCGTCTCGCAGAGTGCTCTTTTTTGCCACTTGTTTACCAACTTAATATATTCTCGAGACGTGGGGGGGGGGGGGGGATTGGGGGTGTTGTAGCTTTTGTTGGGACTACCCCTCTTTCCCAAGTCCTCCCCCCCCACTTTCCCACCCATTGTTGGCGCTCACGGCCCGGTGCGTGAGCCGCTTTACGCGAGAGGGCGAAGATTAAATGTATGTTATGTGGTAAGGGGGTACGTTACTGATATGGGGAATTGATGTTGAAAAGTGTCAAAATGATTACGGAGCGGTGGAGGCGCGAGACGTATACATACATTACCATAAGAAAGTGGGGAAAAGTAACGTTTCAATTGCTCTGGATGCCGAATATCCTTCGCCTCCTGGGGTGTAATGTGTTAATATCACGTATACATATATGTCGTATATACTCATGATTCACACATAAATATTAATTTTGTATTTTTGCTCTCTATACAAATCTACAGTTTTTATTTAAGAATCACAGGTTGTTACATTATATCAAGGTAGTTCAGTTTCTCAATAGAATTAAAATTGAATAAAAAAAGGTAAAAAGCTAAGATGATTATAACTCCATTTGAGATTTGATCCATCCCAAGTAATCGTGTGTTTTAGTGTAAACACTTGGAATGTCTGAGGTTGTACAAGACGTAGCACTAAAACTGAAGACTCCAATGAGATCCAAATTAGTATAAGTCATGTACATGAGAGGACTTCCAGCGTCTGCTTGACAAGAGTTATTGCCCCAATTTGCTTTCGTGCAAATATGCTTTTTCGTTATGTTGGCGTGCAATGGTGCATATGCTTTTTGACATGTATTCAATGTTTTGTATTGAACACTAAAGTGCATCTTTTTGTTATAACTTTTTTGTCCTACTTGAGAGACACCCCATCCGGCCATCTTGAAAAAGAGTTCGTTATCTTTTTTGCCGATTGTTAAATCATTCTCTGGTAAACATATGGGTCCTATAGTATCTGGAAACAACATAAGAATGTATTGGTTCAATATATGATACAATGTACAATCAAGTTTGTCACAAAAAAATTTCGTAATTGATTTACCGGTATTTGGAGCTTCTTTTGTCAATCTTATGATGGCTATATCGTTTTTATATGAGTTTGAAGGATCGTAATCGGGGTGAATGATGATTTTTTCGATCGGTATACTGACATGTTTATCGATGCAACTAATATCTCCGAAAGAATTGTCTTTCGAACAATCTGGGTCTGTCATTGTGTCGTATTCACCCAAGCGAACGTGGGTCCTATAATATGTATATTAAACAATAGTATTTCATTAAAATTTCGTTTCAATGTAATTAATCAGGTTATATAGGTTATTGTAATACAGCTTAAGCTCAGCTTTAGCTTGGTGTTGGAACACATTTTATTTACAAAATATGTACATATTTATATAATAGTGGCAGTAAAAATAATTTTAAATATCGACTTCAATTTTTAACTGTCGGTTAATATAGCAAAAAGAATTTTAAGATATCAAAATTACTTTTAAAATTTTGTTTTCATATGTATTTACTAAAGATCCAATAGACGTACATATATTCAATTGGCCAAATTATATACGTACATATGTACGTATATTATGTATATAATTAAAAAAAATTGTACTTACGGTGTTCCCACGTTCACGTACACATTACCATATACACATTGTGCTGCTGTTAGAACGTATTTAGCACTTATGAGCGAACCTCCACATTTCAACGTAGTGGTATTTTGGGTGGTTCTGTACTCGATCAGTGCCATCCAAGGATAATCATACATACTGGCTTCAATTCCACCAACTATCTGGTCTCCATCCATGATTCCGCATTTGGATCTCGGTGGAAGAACAGCTACAGGTGGAGACGGCGGTGTCACTTCAACTTTTGGATATACGCAGCAAGTACTAGGATTTGAGACACCGAAGCAATTGGAATTGTTTAGGTACTCTTGTATTTTGGTTTTGAGTGGTTTTTGTCCTCGCATTATTTGTACGTATGATGGACATTCGTCGTTGCTGACACATTTGCCTTGTATAAAATTCGGCGTGGTACATTCTTCAATTGCATTTACTATGCACAGTAGCAGCGCTGCGATTGCTAGACCCAGGGGTGGTAGTTTTCGCCCCATCTGTAGGCTTTAGTTTGTTTCACCACTGTGCTATTATGAACCGAGTACGATGTAGACGCTGGTCCTCTCTGGTATATGTACATATATTGACTCTTATGCTGAACGATTATCGCCAAACGTTCTCAAGTTGTTTTTCTAACCGAATCAGTGAAAACTGATGACCTGTAACCATATGAATACTTAAAATAAAATAGAAGCTGATAAATATGTAGTAGGTTATTTTGTTGTAGCGTTTTCCTCTTAACCGGCCAATTTTACATACATACATAAACATATGTAAGCATATACAGATATGTAACGTGCTTGCTTATTTTATACTGTATCTCTATTTCGAAAATAAAATTTGGAAAAAATAACGCAATAATATATTTTTTATTTGTTTCATAATATACATATGTACATATACATATATTGTACATATGTATGTATATAGTTTTGATTTTTAATTATGTATGATTTTTAATTAATAACTTCTTTATTATTACTAAATTATGTTCACATTACATTTTTAATAGCTATTTTAATTATTAATTTCAATTAATTTTTAATATCTTTTTTAATAGTTACTGATCTACTGATCATTTTCTATTTGACAATTTTCATTCTTTTATGTTAGTAATTATATTACTACTTATTTTAAGTTTAATGTACAGCATAACGTGAAAAAAAACATAAAAACCAATTTACAATAATAATAATTCTTATAAATGCTCATATTATACAAAATATTAACTAAAAACTATCTCAAATCAATGATATAATAAAAGACAGATCTAAGGAATTCAATAGATTTTATCATAATTGGACATAAAAAATCACATGTTACAGTAATATATTTTTAATAATAACAATAATATAGTTTAACATAATAGTTTATAGAATTCCAAACTTTTAATATAAAAGTTTGGAATTCCGATCGTACAAGGCGTAGCTCCAAAACTGTAAATTCCAACAAGTTCAGTTTTAAAATCATCAATGTTCACAAGAGGACCTTCAGCATCCATTCTACAGGAGTGTAAAATTTTTGATGGTCACTTTTCAGAAGAAATGTTTAAGTTTTAAGATTGGTTTTGGATAGTTTTGGACATTGTCTGAAACTCGTTGTTATTCAAATTAACGATAAATTCAATGGAAAAAACACTGTTAGAAAGATGATAAAGTTATTTTAAAACATTCGATAAACCCCAAAGACCCCATTTATCAACTGTATTAAATGGGAGGTGTTTTATTAACGGGACAATTAAATTGTATTGATTGTATTTTTCTATGTATAGTATCAGTACGTAAATTTTGAATTGATCCTATGCACATATTTATGTATGTACGAGTATGTACATCAATAAGCTATTGCGACATCCTATTTCGTTGTCATTAAAAATCATCAATACATATGTACATATCTAATATGATTCTATGATGGGCATTATTATCACACATGAAAAGAAATGTCAAAAATATGTTTTTATAATTAAATATCAATCAATGTGGCAATTTTTATCTCGTGTCGACCTTCTCAACCTCTCGGTATTAAAAATCGTCTCAAATGAACTACATAGTATGCTTGAATCAAAATCGGTCAGTACATCGTCGAACGTGAATGAGATTTGTTCCCCATGATTAGCGACGCAAGCATGTAGATATAGTTTTTCTTCATTTTACTTTTTTTAGTCTATTTCCCATGGGATAATGCGCGTGCGCGTGCGGAACAAGTCATTTCCTCCCACGCATGCTCAGCCGAGCAGCCAGCCAGCAACCAAACAGCGTGAAAGAGGATGATCACTTTGCCACAAACACAATAGATTCGAGTTTACCACTCAACATCGATTAGTACTCGGACAACCGCTAAAAACGCTTTTTCTATACGAAAATATTGGAAGTTTGGATTTAAAGGGTTTCCAGTAGTTACCGTTGTCGGAGTCCTAACAAGTTTTTCATTATTATTACGGCTGTTTTGTTTCGACGTAGGCTATTGAGTCGTGATCTTCAGGCTTGCAATAAACACGAGCGCATTTACAATCAACCGCTCGTGTGTGTGTATGCAACACAATGTAAACACGTGTGCAACAACATATCGTATACAGCTTGCCGATTGTGTTTCTACACTTTCAAATATGTTTAGATTAACCCGGCTTCGCTAGGTATTTGTAATATAAACCGCTTAAGCATGACTAATCTAATAGTAAACATTTTATTGTGTATTTGAATTGTTTTATTTTATATAAATTTATTTGAATACTCATACGTTTTTTTTTATTAAATTGACTGTCACAAATAAACAAACATATATTATAAAAAATTATATGTATACCAGAATCCGGCGTCTGCGCCCCCGCGGCTGCGCCCCCTAAGACCCCCAGAGGTTTTGCCCTAGGCGGCTGCGACCCCAGAGGCTTCGCCCCCCAGGGCTCCGCACCCGGCAACGCCTGCGCCCTCGACGCATTTGCCCCTGAAGACTTCGAATCCGTTGAATTGAAAATAATCGAATCTTCACCTATGAATCGAAAAAAAAAAATCGAATTTTACGAACTACGAACTACGAACGAAGGTTAAATACATACAAAGTCTCTTTCCAAATTATGTATTAGATTATCAGTGGTGTTTGATCAATTCAATTTAACACATATGAAATCTTTTATACGAAAATTTTTCTCTCATGCTTATTTTCAATTCACCATTACATGGATGGTTAGTTTTGTCTAACAAAACAGTGTGACAGGAAGTTTTATCTAGACGTTCGTCTTTATAAAACTTTATATAAACGTTCGTCTATACCTATGTATGTAAAGAAATCAATAAAAATGTGGGTTATATCATATTTCTTATGATATACTAATATTTACACAATGTGTTCGTTGATTTTCCATCATTCTAAAACCTCACTTTTTCTAATAAAGAAATAATGTGAATGTATAGCACAATGTCCCTTTATAGTGTGTTATTTGATTAGAAAAAAAAACAAAAAAAATGTTTACAGGAGAAATTTGGACTACTTTTTGCGTCAAAGAAGTTTATTTATTTGCAGGTGATTTTTTCATCCTGGTTTGGATAGATAGAATGAGCTAAATATCTTTAGCTTCTTTTCAATTCTTCAACGAATAGTAGATATATATTTTTTTTTCGGGATTATAATTAGCATTGATATGTTCGAATATTAAATATTAATATATTATATCATAGTAAACAAAAGTGCACACAGATTTTAAAGGCCGAGATTTTAATGTTCCAGCAGAAAATATTAACTCAGTACTGAAACAGAAACTTTAACGTAGACCTTTTAACATGGACGCTTTTTCGAAAATATAGTCGAGGGATTTCAAAACAATTTATGGACAGAAACTTGTTGCGCCTTGCGTACAGTTAACACTGCCCTGAAAAAAGGTTAAACTGAAAGCTTACACATCTAAGTTAAGTATACGTTGTTGTGTGGTGTGCGGCAAAAATGAATGTGCGCAGATAATTTTCTGGTTGTAATTTAAAGTCATGACTTTGTGCGGCCTCTCTCTGTCGATACTTCCACCCCTCAAACTGTGGGACGGGAGGATAAAGGTCAAAACGACCAACTTCCATCATTAAAACAATTTTTTTCTATATGTATATTAAAATATTACAGCATTGCATGCTTTTTACATTTTTACAACATCGTTGTTTGTAATTCGTCGTCTATTATAATAAAACTTTTGTTCGTAATATACTGTAAACATAATAAGATTCGTGATTTGAGCGTGATGATCGCATGTGGTTCCGGACAAATTGCACCGGTTCTCAAATTATTGCGATTCTTAATTTGAAACCGTAGCCGAACACGAAACGCTAATTTGTAAAAAGAAAAGGACGAGTACTCTTGCTTGCATGCGTATACATAAATAATGCTCACAAGATTTATTATCTCGTTCGAGGTGTGAATTGAGTCGTTTGAGACTTCCGGTTCACGATAAGTTCATGTAATCAATACCCATTACATGTAACGTTTGATTAATGTTTGCAGTCAGCATATGTATTATATTATGTTAAGTATAGAAGTCATTTTGATAAATTACTTTTTTAAACAGATTTTTTTTAAATTTATGAAATGTTTCCATCGAAGGAGTGGCTATTGGATCTTTGTGCATAAAAAGTGTTGCATTTTGTTGGTCGTGTTGCAGCATCAGTATTCGTGCAACCACACAGAGACGCACAGGGTGTTTATTAGTGTGGGTGTTGGCGACATGACGGTGGCATTTGAAACCGCAGGATGTCATGCAGGTCCCTCCCACATGCGCCTCTTCAGCAATTTCTTCGGAGACGATTGCTAAATGTTATAATAGCAAGGATGAACACAAGAAAATTATGAATAAAAAAAAGCTATTCAAAACGAGTTTTTGTCCAATTCTTTTCCGAATGTTAGAACTCGGATTAGAATTTCAATGAGATGTTCACAAAATATGTGCATATGATGTTGTTAAAAAACCTCAACTTCATTAATGACTTGAAGACTATGTGATAGAAGAGGAGTAGAAATCAAGAAACTGCGAAAATATACAAGAGGGCTTTCATTAGATTTTCGTTGCCTTTTTTGAAGGGATAATTTCAGTATAACAATACATAAATGTATACAATTTCAAATATATAGTAACTTTCTTATATTTTTTTCAATGCTTTCAAATTTTTGACAATGGACAGAATGAACATTCTTCTGTAAAACAGTTATTTGTATTTTTGCCATAAAATACCATTTCCAAAGGCATATTTTTGTATTTTGGAGATAATAACGAAAATATGCCTTTCCTGTGTGGAGAGATCTGGAGTAGAATCGCTTGGATACTTATTCATAAGTGATCCTCAATCATTTTATGTATGCGGAAGTGATAATTATCATCATCATTTACAGCCACTCACCATCTACTGCTGGGTGACGGCCTCTCCAACACGTTCCCATTCATCTCTGTTTTGGGCACCTCTCGTACATTTAATCCCATAAATTTTTCTTGTTTCATCCACCCATCTCTCTTGTGGCATTCTTTGCACCCATTTACATTATCTCGGCTACCATTCCAGTATTTTTTTGACCAAATTTCATCCATTCTTCTAGTTACGTGACCTGCCTATTTTCGGTTCAATCTCTTCACTCTCTCCACTATGTCAACTACCCTTGTTATACTTCTCATAAATGTATTCCGTTTCCAATGTATTGTCGTTATAACGAGCATACGCGTGCCCAAACTTCTGTCGCTGCATATAATTTTTTTTGTGATATTTAGGCACTCAATTTCAAAGCTTCACATCAATACGTCATCTCTGGAAAATCCATTGAACGGAGATCATTTTCTTCAGAGATAGTAGCATTTTTGATTTAATAACGGGATTCGTTCTCCTAAATACACTCTATTCTAATATCCTACGTCTATGGATCGGATTATATAATATTAGACTTTGGCTGATCTAAATTTTTCCAAAATATCCGTTATCTTTTTTGAATTTTTACCCAGAATCTTTCATTTATGAGCAGAATGCTTCTTCATCTAAATAGTCATCGTAATGATGCAAATATTAATATGTACCACATATTACATAAGATTTGATTTCCATCATACTCTCATCAATGTTCTTGGCTAGACCCTAATGCTTTCAACTATACTACTAATTTGTGTGTGGCTGTCGAACGAACGAAATGAAAAAGAGATAAAAAAGAAAACATGGCGACATTAAAGACGTGCGATGTGTAATGAGGCTGCGGAAGCGTTCGTCGGCGCAATCTCACCAACTCATGATGCCACCGTCTCCATCATCATCATATTCTTCAATTTTAATGTGCGACATAATTGCATATTTACCACTGACTCGGTGAAGGACTATATTGTTTCTGCGGCGAGCGCCATTGTTACACAGACGGGGAACTTGGCGACGCGGAAACGTTTCACTATTGTATTACAGCACTTTTGGATTATCTTATTGATGCGATTAAAAGTTCAGGATCGGCATTGAGATGTTGTGGAGGTGCGAAATCAAAGTATCAAGTTTGCGAAGTTTCGGCTGAAAATTTTGTATTTTAATTAATCTTTGACACGGGTTGATTATCAAATGATCTACGAACTGTTGCAATTTTAAATTTTTAATACTTGTATTCAGTACATATTTGGTTTATATTTAAAAAAGAAAATTTTGAATTGAATTCAGCAACTTTATCCATACTTATTGAAATTACTTGTGTGCTTGCAATTTAATTATTATTGTATTTATTACAAGTACAATAGCTTATTTTAATTGCAATTACAAGTACAATTACTTTTAATTTGATACCAAAATTACACTTGCATTAAAGAAAATTATTATACTATTTTTTGATTTTTAAATGCTTTCTATTATTCATAGATGTCCACAGAACATTCTAGGTCTATTCTTGTAGATATTGATGCAGTGATCATTATCACTGCATCAATATCTACAAGTAATATCTTATTTTAATGTTAGTGTAAATTTAAGTATTATAATATAATGTTTTTAATCAAGTCTAAATATTTATTGAAATATAACGTAAAAAATGTCGAAAGTGCGAGTGGAGTTTTTTAAATGTATTTTATGTACTTAAATATTCTTTAATGTACATATGTACATATATGTATATAAATATATTTACATGAATATATGTTGAGTGTACTGGGATTCATTATATTGAATTAAAATTAATTGAATTGACTTAGGTTGAATGATTTGAATTAAATTAATGTTTTTTTATTAAAAACATGATGAATAGTTTATAATTTGTTTTTTTTTTAATTTAAATTTTTTTTCTTATCAAATAATAAATACATATAATGCGTAAGTTAAATTTTAAATCAAAATGTTATAATAATTTTATTATAAATTTTAAGTAAAACTTTTTTGCAACTTATATAGATGTCACTAAGAACGGAAAACGCCGAATTTGAGACGTATGAAATTGAATATTCTTTAAAATAAAAAAATAAAAAAATTAGGATACATAGGAGTTATTATAAAATGCAAACACAGAAATAAGTCAAATCATGCGTTTTAAATTTGTAATTAATCATTTACCGAATCAAGTTTAAGCGCATAATTCGAATGCTTGATTCGCGTTTTTTTACTTAATTTATTTTCCGGTATGGTTAGCAAGCGAGCGCATCTTTTGTTTCGGTCTTGGCATGATTCGCCGGTTTGGGATTCGATCCGGACGATGCGTGAACCCGACCACAGTACACGTCATTGTTCCGGTCCCGACGCAAAACTTTCGTAATTAATCGATTGATTGCGCCGAAATGAACTGGATTCCCACGCGCGAAAACGGAGACGGTAAGCCGGCGACGCAAAAAATGCGTCAACGACGCGCACGACACCTGGCGGCTCGGCGAGCAAAGCTCGAGCAAATTCTACGCCATTATAAATAGATACATACGGTGATTCGAATGCAATTATTATTGGGTATGTACATACACATTTGTCGTTTTGTTCTCGCGGTGTTTTTCGACGGTTCCAATTATTCGGCGGCGGCCATTGTTCGAGCACAATGGCGGCGGGGTACGGTATTTAATTTAAAAGCTGACCGTCAACAAAACGCTAACAAGACGCGCATTCAAAAGAAAGCAGCTCGGTGTGTATCGTTCGTTAATGGTCATCGTGAGATGACTCTTTTTGGCACGAACGTTGCTCATCGGAACGATAAATAGCTGTATACATACCATATATACTGACTATTATGTGTAGTTATATTGCCGATGATGCAATTTAATTATGTGATTATTATATATAATGTGCGGGTTGATTTATATTGTAAGATGAAAGTGAATCATCTGAACGAGGTTTATAAATTGGATGTTATTATTGAAAATTATATTGCTATAGTTTTTGGTTAAAAATTGATTATAACTGATTTAAGTCAATTTGGCAGTAAGTAAACTTTTAATTTATAATTTGTTAACGTGCTTTAATATGAACCTATAAATACGAGATTGCTGTTGGTCAGAATGTCTTATTTTGGAATCACACTAAACATTATAAAAACATATGTATGTATGGAATATTACATAGACTAATTTTATACTTCTAAATTATATTTTACATATACATATGTATAAAATTTTGCACCATTTTATTATCAAATTGGCGAGCCTCAACACGCTGAATAACTTGAGATTAGCAAGCGAGATAGGAAAGGAGATGCCAATTTTACAGGAACCGTTTCAATGAAAATCAGAAAAATTGACAAACTCTGATCGACCTGGAGTCACAAACCAAGGTCTGGTCAGCAGCGGGATTCTAGTGGGATTCGAACTCGTGAAACTCTGCTCGAAAGCATAATATGCTAACTACGAGTCCACGACGCTGATTTAATTAAATATTATAATTTATAGCCCAGAGACATCATAGAAATCTTGAAACGTATTCAGGCAATATGTATGTATGTATTGTGTATTTGTCATGTGATTTCCAAGCTGGAAGGTTTAAAATTAGACCTGTCTAAACTTTATTGCGTTGATAAGATAAAAATAAGACTTTGACTCACAATTGACCAAGAAATTGTAATGTAATTTAATGAGAACAATTTAAAAAAGGGCTTGTTAATATGTATATAAAATATGCACGTGTTCTATAATTCATTAATATACTATACGGTCGAAATTATCAAGGTAATACAACTTGACGCATAGGTATTGAATATGTTTTTGGGTATTGCCAAATCTGTCGATAGGAAATTGGGTGTCTATAGGTATTACATATGCATTGATATAGGTAATGTGTAGATATGTAAGAAGAGCTAGAGGGCTATCGTTTGTCGATTCTCGTAAGATAATGTTGCGGCCGCATAAAAGAAACGTCAGTGGTGCGGACGGGACTCGAATTAAATAAATCACATAACAAATGTTAAGTCACGCTCGAGATTCCGTGATACAGTCTCTCACCATGTGTAAGTACATATTTATATCTACTTAACAACCAAAATGAGTTATGTATTATATGTGTAATATATAACTTTTTGGAATTCTTGTCAAAATTTTTATCGAACCATAGAGCGTTTTCACGAAAACTTTAGATTTATTTTAGACGGTTTATTTCTACAATTGTCAACTATCATATTTTGTGTGCCACCTTACGGTATTTCGATTTAGAAACTATGTATGTGGGTTTAAATAAGACTCGGAGTGCGAGATCGAAGGGCTTCCATAAAAAAACACCCGTTGAGTGTATTTTTCCGCAATAGTATAGTGGTTATACTATACTTCAGTTTTCTACATATATATGCATTAATTTTTATTTATTTTTTACATAGATCATGTACATATGCCATGAAAAAAATTACCCTATGGCGACACATACATATGGTTAAATAAATTTTATTGTAAATACATAAGTACTTGCAATTTTTCAAACATAAAAGTACATAGAATACAAATAGAGACATCTATGGATAATCAACAAATTTTTGATGCACAGCAAATTTACGAGAAATAAATGATGTAGGTAGATT
This sequence comes from Arctopsyche grandis, assembly GCF_051622035.1. Lineage (NCBI taxonomy): Eukaryota > Metazoa > Arthropoda > Insecta > Trichoptera > Hydropsychidae > Arctopsyche > Arctopsyche grandis. Next base: position 18,835,925 of record NC_135364.1, read on the forward strand.
TCAACAAATTCGAATTTGCGAGAAACTGAGGGGGAGGATATCGATTTATTGGATCCATCTCAATCATTAAGCTAGAAAAATTAGAAAATTCTAACAGGAAACTATTGATCTGTGTTTTTTCAATAACCACAATACCTCACCAACAGCGTATTTGGCCAGGACTTGAACCCATGACATATCTACTGGTATGGAATAGCTCTACCAGTGCACTACACTGTGGATGTATGTAAAACTGCTAAATTTTGTATATTATCTAATGACAACCTAGCGCAGACCATAGACAGATTTTGAAGGTTTTTTTCTTAATTTCATCCGTCCAAGTATTGTTAGGTGAAATCCGAAAATTCCTTAAATCGTTGATAAATTTATCTTATGTTAATACTAAATAGGTTTATAAATAGGAATTTATTTAAATTTTTTTTTCAAATTATAGCTGGAAAATCAGTATCAATTGAATGAGAATATATTTTTTATTTATCATTATTGTATAGAATATTTAATGACTCAAGAAATGAAAAATACTACATAAATATATGTACATATACATAGTGCTGAAAAATGTCATAGAGATGAATAATATTTTTAAAACGCTATTATCAAACATGAATATGTAGATATACACATGTATAGTATGCATATTCAGAATACTAAAAGATTATTTTCATTAAAATAAAAGAAAAAGAAAAAAGCAATTTTAAAACCTACATATTATATGTTCAGGTAATATTAATTTAGATAACAATGGAACTGTTTTTTGTAAAATTAACTGCACGAAAACCTGATAAAGGAATTATAGAACTTGATAGTGTAAATAGATAATTATTCAGAGACGACTTTAATAAGTTCATTAAACTATCAAGAATTATTCATTGTATAGATGAGGCGATATTTCGTAAAATCAATAAGGTCATGCTTTATGTAAGGTGTTGATATAAAACGTTGGTTTCGAGTTTTAATAGTTATTTGGAAATTTTATAATTTAAAAGTATGAGAAGTATCAGGGGTCATATTTGTATAGTTACTTGTATATTCGAAAGTACTTACTAGTTGGTTTAAAAATTTTCGTAGGTATTAAATAAAAATGATTATGGAATTTGTACACTGCTGTTTTACAGCTATATATGTACATATACATTAACTTATAAGTTGGGTTGAAGCTTCTCAATCAATACGCTTGGAATTCCCGCAGCGTGTTATCAGTACATGTTATCAACACACACGCGTGGTGTAGACCGCCAAACAAAAGGTGAGAAGATCTCCAGCCTCAGGTGGGGCCCCTGACCGCGAACCGCTGTTTACAACACCTTTTTGACGGCTCTCCATTTTTTCCATTTTATTATTACATTACATTGAGAATGACCCGAGCCGATGACACCGCGTCGATAGCGCCGAAGAGAATCACGAAAAAAAGGACTCTAGGGATCACTGACACTGCCTCTTTATTAAGATAATAACGAAGTGGAACTTAAATTCAAGATTTCAAATTATTATGTAGTAAAAATACTCAATTTTGTTAATTTTCAGAATTAAAATTAACATAATATGTATGCATGCTTTATGAATTATAAATATTTAAACGCATTTTCAACGTTTTCATTTGATATAATACCAACATATACATATTATACAAATGAACAATTTTCAAAAGCAAATATTAATATACCGGTGTTTGACATTGCTGACAACATATCTCTGATGCAATTTCAAGAATTTTGCTTTAAATATTGCATCACATTTCCTCGAACGTCGTTCTTGAACACCTTTAAGTATATGTATAGGCAATATATGTATATAAATATTGTATATAAATAAAACAAATCAGTTCCGATCCACCCTACTATCCCCTGATTACACATAGCGTGAAGATAAGGCCGTCACAATAATATCGAAATTAGATTGTGCATGATTTGGATTGAATCTTAATTAAAAAAACGCCATAGTCTATTGAATTCGTATGTCCATCTTCGATTGAGTTTCACCAGTGATTGTGTGATATATTTCGAAAATCGATTTCAGTTCATATGTAGGTATGTATGTACTTGTAAATACGTATACACGGTAATGCAAAAATTATCAGAGTATTCTCTATTTTCATCCAGTTTACGGACAGAATCACAGAATCACAGAATCGTTCATTAAATATAAATCTAAATTCATCAATAGCCTAACCTTACACATTTTGTACGAAAGTTGGGTAGAAACAATCTGGTTTGAGTATTCTTTTAGACGAATTTGGTAGTTCAAAAGTTTATTTCGCCCATCTACTTTTCTAAAAAGAAGTAACCGAATCAGTACAATACATCAGCGGGAGATCAGAAGAAAAGGGCGATCAGTCAAGATCGGCTATCACCCAAAGAATGACAATCACCCAGTGCTTTTCAGTGACGTTCAGTTTTACTGTTATAGCTTTCGGTATCAAATTCCGATCGATAATACGACCAACGACGACGGCTCTCAAACGTTTGTTTGCTCGAATTCACCTCGTATTTTAACCATTCAATCGGTACGACAAGGGTCAGAGATGGGGTCAACTCGATACTCGTATTATACATATGTATGTATGTACATCAGTAATGCGTGTGGTGTCTTCTCAGAGATCGCTTTCGCTGTGTGAGTACTATTGTTTTTACATAGAATCACGAGGATACATATTAACGGTAGTCGCGATACGATTTTTTTTTTAATTTAGACCATTGTGGCTGTTCAGGTCACCCTATTGGATAACAGTGGTCAACTATAAATTATACAAAAGAAACAGATGATAATACAATACAAATAAAAGAATACAATATATGTATGTTAAAAAATATATAGAAACAATATAAATGAGGGGATGAGGGGAAAGGGGTGGTTATTTTGCAGTAATTAAGTCACTTACCATACAAGCAGATTGTGCAAAACATATCTTGCAAGTGATAGATATATCACAGTGAAATTATGTATATTTCAAGTGAAAATATATTTACACTGACGTCTCAGTGAAGTCATAACCAGTTACATTTTCAGGGTTGGTTTTATTAATTTAAGATAAGATTGTTAGGGTTGGTATTATTTAAGGGTTAAGATAGGTTAGGTTAAGTAAGGGTTGGCCCTATTCATTTAAGATTGGGTTGTTAGGGTTAAATTTATAGAGTTGAACTATGTAAATTCATTGTTTGATACATTTTAACTGCTTGAATTGGTGAAAATATATTTTCGCTAGTGAAAATATATTTTCACTTGAAATATGCTTTCACTGTAACAGATACAAATGGATCGAGTTTTATTTATTCTTGTAAAATACATTAAAAAAGGTAAAATGGATTGAATGATTGAATACTGACGTCGATTATGTTCATTTACTAAAAAATTCATCGTTTTCTAGAAAATGTTTTATTGTTAATTTATTGATGTAAGTATTTTATTTATATATTATCTTAGCTATCAAGCTTATTTAAAAAATACGTCTTAATTACTTAACTCTAAAATTTATAATTAACTTATATGTACTGTCCCTCACAGAGGTGTCTCTTCGCACCTCGTAGTAACAATAGATGAAGTTTTGTGATTATAGGAAAATTCAAACTCGTTTTTTTCTTGTACCTACATATGTACATTTTAGATTTATGTAATATTAAGTAAGCGTAAATACTGTTCAAACTACTTATTTACGTAATGGTTCAGTATTATTTGCCTTTTTGATTTTCATTTTTTTGTCATTAATTATTTTATAGCATGCAATATACTCGCAAATTAACGAGACACCTATGAATGGTACATAAGTTTTATTGTACAATAATCATACTCCAACAGTGGTGACATCGTAGGTAGGAAGGATTTTTAGCCAATTTTTAAACGGGAACCGTTTCAACAATGAAATCAGAGAAAATTGGCAAACTCTGATAGGAAACGATCGACTTGGAGTCACAAATATCCAAGTCTGACCAGCAGCACTACAGATGTACTCAGAAAAATACTTTTCAATCGAGGTCAGCTCATGGGATCGAACTCGGCGCCTCTCGGCGCTAAGCAGAAGCTTTACGACTGAGCTATGCTACTGGCTAGCCTCTTTTTGAACCTCTAAGCCTTAAATTTTCATCCATCTTCTTGGTTGTTCATTTTCTTGTTGTTCTACTGAAAATGAGTCTTCTTTTCTCTGGTCATTGTGGTGGTTCCATCAAAACTATCGATTAAATTTACGAAATTCTCTTCTTCCATATTAAGATTTATGTCTTTGGTCATTTCGACTATATCGCTGATAACATTTCCAGTTCTTCAGTTTGCATACTATTGGGGAGTCAACATATTCCATATATTATTCATGGTATACAGACATATTTATATTGAAATTTTATTCAAGGCAACATCAATATTTTTAACAGTTATATAAATGTCTTACTCTTTCCAGTATTACGTTAACGATTTGCCGTTTTGTCCATAATAGCCTGCCTAAATTTGTTTCGTAGATAATGCTTTTAAATATATGATCCAACTCGATCCATTGAATGTCTTTCATCTCATCAACTTTTTCATATTGTTTTATAATTTCAACTTTTGTACCCATAGTAATGAGATGTTTATTTTTATTATTAGTTCCCAAATCACATTTATGTTTGCAAAGCATGGTTAGGGGATATATTTTAATAATGAGCAAGATGAAAAAAGTCTTAATACAAGAGGAAATCTATAGTAACTATAAATTGCATTATGTGAGTGTAAAAGATGCTGGTGCGGAAATTCCAGTGCTGTTTCTGTCTCACATGCATACATATGTATGTACGTGTACGCAATATTTATTTTATGTAAACATACGCGTAGCGAAACAAAGCGCTGTTAAATAAAATTGCTAGGAAAATTATTATTTCTGCAAATCGCGTAAGTACAAATTCATGCAACTCGAGGACTTACTGTAGTGGTTACATTTGAAATAGGCTACCTAACGAATTTATAATTTCTAGTAACCTAAGCCTCTTTAAATTTCCTAAAAATGATTGGTTTTTCGTATTTTTTTAAATTTTATTTTCTCTAATTTATTATTGACACGATTTGCCTCTATAATTCTTTTGTCAGGTCTATTTTAGAGTTTAACTGCATAATTCGGTCACCTAACAAAAAGTTGTATATTTATATATTAGAAAAAGTTCATAAAAAATTCTGTCGTATTTTATTATTTCGACACACGTTCCTTGTTCTTCGTGGAAATATTTATAATCCACCAATTCTTAGCGAATTCACTTTCTATGCAACAGAAAATTATTTTAGAATACGCAAACGTGTTCTGTTTTCGCCAATCATAGCGAAAACTAACATTATTTTAAATACTAAAATAGTATTTGCACAGCCATAGGGCTTTTTAACCATTTAGCTGGTTAGACGGACATTGACATATTTAATGTTACTTTTGGTCGGTTTATAGGATCCATTCAGAATATTGTGTTTCCTTAATTTTTTAATCTTTTCTGATTTGTTAATTTATAATAATGTTCTTTTTTTGTTAATTACATACCTCCTTTATTTTATATTATAAGATTTCATTGTATGTTTTCATTATTTAATTTGCTTAAGTGGGTTATTACCTGTATACATAAATAAATCAATAAATATGCCCCGGGTTCGTCGGCTATGCCTCCTCTCCCAAGTATTTTTAAATAAATAAATATAAATTTAACGACAAACCGAGTGAATTTAGCTGATTTTCAGTGATGTCAAAAGATGGTTTCACCGATCACCGATTTTGATATTTAATTTTTGATTTTTAAATGCTTTTTATTATTACAAAATTATGTTCACAATACATCTTATATCTATTTTAATAGCTACTGATATACTGATCATTTTCTATTTTACAATTTCAATTTAATTTTGTTAGTAATCATTAGTCACCGGAGCCTGAGGGGGCCGTGTATTGTTCAAAGGTTGTAAATGCATTGTTAAAGGTTTGCCGAACAATGGATAGCACTGTGACTATCCTACCTCTAGTAATCATAGTATTATATTATTCTAATGTTAATGTACAGCATAATAGGAAAAGAGCTCAAAAACCTATTTCTTACCTAATTCTTATAAATGCTCATAATACATCTAATATATTATATAATATTAATTAAAGACTTTCTAAAGTCGATGACCTAAAGCAGATTGTGTTTAGGTAATGTATGTTTATACCTGAAGGGTATAGACATTTTGTTGTAATCACTGAGACTTTTCACAAATGTATTAGTATGGTTATTAGTGATTCTGTCATAGAATCTAATGGTTAGTTTGTTAGTAATGTCTGTAACAAACGGAATATTATTTATGGCATGCAGTTTTTTCAAGTTAGTATATGTATATGTGTGTATTATAAATTATTTTAGGGATTTATTTTGTATTACTTGGAGCTTGGAAAGGATAGTATTCGAGGCGTTATTCCACTGAGGTGAAGCATGTTTTCGATATATGTATGTACATATGTAACAGGTGTAGAAAACATCAAAACTTAATATTTCATACATTTTCATTTGATTATTGAAATCAAATTTATTCTAGTGAAAATATAGCTTCACTGGCGAATAGAGGTTGATTGTTAAATGCAGGTAGGTATTTGATTCTCGGATGTACAATACGTACAATGTGAGGTATGTGAAAAATTGAGCGCATCCATTTTAATACGATTCGTGTTATCGTCATGACGTGGTGGCGTATCGTATCGGATGAGCTCGTGAGCGAAGTATACGGAGCCAGAGGTGGTTGGCGTATGGTACGCGAGCCGGTCGTGCCGAAACGCGCCGCTGACTTATTGCCACACACAAACGTAATAATATTTAGCTGATGCCGGACGTGTATGGCCTGCGTGGATGCACCTCGTCGACGGCGAACACTGCGTCGATACATCTACAATTTAACTGTGTAAGAAAATTTCTTAATTGTTGTCAGGTAAACGTATATATAATATATATATGTATATGAGTGGCACGCGGTGAAATTATCTCTCTTTTTTGTCATACAGCCTTGTTTAATATGCGTGCGATTAATGTGCGCGTGCAGAATACGGGAGGAAAAGCCTGATCGTCTTGTTCCTGTTGTATCCTGCAAATTAAGTGAGGATGTACGATGGGGGGAGTGAGAGTTTTACCGCACGCCACTCATATATGTATATACTAAACGTTTTTCATATGTATGCATGGTTAACGAACATTTTCGACTTTTTCACTGTCGACTTTTTTACGGTCACCCGTTTATGTATGTATATAAAAAATCACTTTTTTAAAAAAACCTGAATGAGTCAAGCAGAAAGGTTGTCTCAATATTTTACAAAAATATTTTAAGAATTTCTCAAAAAATAAGAAAGAAATATGTACTAGGTTGTAGATAGATATTAGGTATGCTATATCGTACATATATTTTTAGATGCTTAAAAACAATAAAAATCAACATGTTAAGTGAGGTTGCGGAATTAAAGCTTACTTCAGAATTTCTTCAACGTCTAATCGTTTTAAAAGTTTATCGAAAATATTCGTTCAATTACATCTCAATAATCCTTTGAGTCATCATATACAATACATCTTATATATAATTTCGAAAGAGACTATGTATATATATATATATATATATATATATATATATATATATATACATATGTATGTAACCTTCGTTCGTTGGTTCGTAGACGACATGTTCGATTTATTTTTTTTCGATTCATAGGCGCCGATTCGATTTTTTTCGATTCAAAGGATTAGTAAAAAAGCATAATTGGTTTTATTTTTGGATTCTAATGCGTACTCTATCACTATCAAATCGCGTAAACTTTTGCCGTTGATGATTAGTAATTACATATGTACATATATAAATGAATGGAATACATCTGTAACGGCGCAGTGGTCCTCCCGGAGGAGAGATATCCGCGGCGAGAGCGTGACTTAAACAGACGTTTTATTACCATAATTTAAAACAAATATCTGATTTTGTGTTTGTACATTAAAGTGTTAAAGTGAACTCTCGGGTTACCGGCGAGAGATTTTCTCGGTTAGAGATTCGCACATGGGAACCGGCCGCGTCACTCCATCACCCCTAGCAAATGAGACTACATACCATTACAAGTATAACTATGTAAATATACTTGTATGCATACATATGTATATGCATATTATATAAATATATTGCTTGAGTATATATGTACGTACAAGTGCATGAGAAATGAATCAGGTTGATTTTGCAAGCACGAACAATAATGCTGACTAGCAAATTTCACGGTACTAATTGAAACTAGCCTTATACATTTTAATATTACCACATATGTATGTACATGGATGCATTTCTTATTAAATAATCTTATTGTGAGATGACGCATTATTTTAGAATATCTGAAAAGTGGTCCTTTCCGAATCTAACGACCTGATTGATGATAGTAATCATACTAGCACTAGTGAAATATCCCGATGAAATATCATCGCATGGGTATAAAATTATTATATACCCGTATAAACCAAAAAAAAAAATCCGGAACCGGAACCGTTATTTTCGTAGACTCTCATAGATAGTTTTCAATTCTTTATTTGTAATAATTTTCAATTCTTTATTTGTAATAATTTTCAATTCTTTATTTGTAATAATTTTCAATTCTTTATTTGTAATAATTTTCAATTCTTAAAGTTAACGTTAACAAAATATAATATTTTCCGATTATACACAAACGGTCATTGACCTCGTAACGTTGAATATTATTATTACACATAACAAATTACGTGCATATATGTACATATGATGTGTATTTACAACACGTATTCTGGGCGAGGATATGGCGTGCGGCGCGGGCTTGTGAGGACATTGCGTTTGGATCGGAGGGTCCGAGGTTCGATTCCCGGCGCCCGCGGTGAATGAAATCAATTTTTTTCTCGAATATCGTCAACATATAAATAATTTTAATTATAATTTTAATTTAATTGAAAATAAATATATAAAAAAATGGTTCAAAGCCTCGCTAAATGAAATTATTAAAATTATGTATTTTTATATGGCGAGAAGGAATATTTCAATTAATGTTTAAAAAAAAAAGGCGAAATGAAGAATTGGATTTGGCTTGATGTCCGTAACCATTAGCTCAATTTAGACCTATATTCAGGCTATTGGGGTGATCGGTTCGAGTCGCGACAAAGTCGTCTCGTCGAAAAATGAATTTATCGATTTTTATCGATTCATTCATTATGTTCGGCGAGAGTTAGGACAAACACACACACACACACAGATTACCGTCTTTATATATATGATTCATATTATTATATACATATATACGTATGTACATATGTGTAGTATATACTTTTACAGTTGGATGAAATCCTCTCCAATTTAATTAATGTAATGTCTTGTATGCAAACAATTTTTAGGTTTAATATTTTTGCACCGAGATGCACATGAAAACCAAACCTTATGAATAATATGAATTGTTCTGAATGTAAACGTATGTAGGAGAAACGCGATAATGGTGAAGTACGCGGAACGTTTTTGTTACTTGTTTTTCATTTTTCCTCGATATATTTACCCAGAGACCTTATTATGTGATTCAATAAGACGTTCACCCTACACTCCTCTTTCTCCTCAACCCCATCTCCTCCTCTGTCTAGCCGCTTAACCCCCTGGCCGTGGCGGAACCGTAATCCCGCTCTCGTACCACCACTTCTACTTTCCCGCTGAATAAACACGAATGCAATGCCGACCAACCTTACGAATGCAAATGCACACAAAATAGCACGAAAAAATAAAAGAAACGGAGTAACAAACAAAAAATGGAGAAAAAACCGCGCAACTACCGCTGAAGTTAAAAAAAAACCAACGAGCCAACGACTTCTAGGTGGAAAGTGTGCGTCAACTCATACCAAGGCAATATCCATTAATTGATTAGCCATTTTAAATCAAAATTATATTACAAATATTGTATAATACATACAATAATATATCTAGAGAAATACTAGGCTTGTATTATCTGTCACACTTACGTGTCATGGCCGCCATTCTAATATATGTAGTTCAAATAATTTTGTCTTTTAATACTTTAACGTAGAGATTAGGCAATTGGTGACCAATTAAGTCTCACGACCCATCGACCAATGACTTATCTGTGTTGACAGTACACGCTGTTTAAATATTCGGTGGATTTGTTCCGTGCTTTATTTGGAGCTGGCTGGTAGACGGACCAACAAAAATAAACCACCTCTATCACTACTCACTGCGTCTTTCACTCTGATCTCGGAAACCCTTCTACACGTCCACACTACAATACTACAATTGGGAGATACTTCACTTAATAACTGTAAATTTAGTAGGAACGAAATTATGATCCAAGATTTCAATCCGATCCAATGAAAGATTCTGAGATGTTTTAGATAGGTAAGCATCTTGTCTTGATGAAGAAGGAGAAAAGATATGTATATCATGTTTTTTTTCTGTTATTGAGTTCAGATTGTTTCGCAATCAATAAATATTTATTCTGAAGATATGTAAAAAAAGAATATAGTTTTTTTAATGAAATTAATCTACGTGAGTTTTTTTTATATTTGTAACTAATTCCTAGTATATATTTTTACAATACATCATGTATGTACATATATGAGAGCAAATTCGTAAAATTTATTTATATAAAGTAATTATGTGGTTTATTTTAATTAGAAAAAACAAGATCCGATTTTACTATACGTCTTGCCGTTCCTACTCATATTTTTATTGAAATATTTAGAAAGTTTTCGATGATACCTCTAAAAATTTTTGACTCAGAAGCGTGAAGATATGGTTCAATTAATACATTTGTATGTAAATTATTTTTCTTGCAAAATATGTATACATACATATATACTACGACACTGAATAAATTCAAAGAGGGAGTTCTTTACCGTGACTTTCCATGAATATAACTTAAAGGTTTGCGGTGTTGATGATTCGATTTATTGCGGTGAAATCAAATTTTCTCATTACACGCCTGGCTTTTCATACATACGAAGAGGCTATAAATACAAAGTCAACGATGGATGAATGTAGAAAAAAATATAAAAAAGTGGTTAAACGAATGGAAGTCGCTTCGTCTGCGACTAGAGAGTGTATTAAATATAATTTGGATAGATAGAGCCTGGGGAAGTTGCATCGGCCGTGTAGCCTCGAGACTCGGTAGACAGAGTAAATGAATGTGGCTAAAAATCACGTTAAGACTTCATTACGCTCCGAGGATATTTGTTTAAAATTTAGTTTGCCAGGGCGCTGCAGCCGCCGAAGGAAATTTAATGGCCGAGTGGAAAACGCTGAAAAGTGGGAAAGCGTCTGCACTCTCGTCATGTGATTTAATCACTCTTCACTATACACTTATGTTAAGCCTATAGAATAAATACCCGATCAAGTTTTCAGATATACATACGTTTCGACAGATAAATCAAAAAAGTTGAACTTAAACGTGTATAATTGAATGATGCGAAACTTAACCTCTACTGTTTCGATATGTCAGTTATTATATTTTTGATTTTAAAATGGTTTTTAGTGTTAGCTAAAATTCACTATGGATGAAAGTCACTTTCAAATCTGCATTAATACAATTTTATGCAAAAAAGTTGACAAAACTTTCTTCTAGGGTATCTGTTTCCGTCTTATTTTCATAGACCATCATATTTTCGTTTTATTTTCATAAATCGCCAGCAGCATGGTTCAGCGTTGACACTAAAGCACCGAGAGGTCGCCGGGTACGATCCCGTTAGCTGACCTCAATTGAAAAGCATTTATTCTGAGTATAACCTAAATGCTGCTGGTCAGACTTGGATATTTGTGCTCGAAGTCGATTGTTTTCTATCAGAGTTTGCCAATTTATCTGATTTCATTATTGAAGCGATTCATCCATCAAATTGGTACAAACCATCCTACCCTCTCTATGGGCTGGGCCGCACCGTGCAACTTTGTCGGCCGACTTGTTGCGCGATACGAAAAAATGTGTGGAAATGTGTGCAACAAACAAGTTGACGAGTGTGGCATGTCCCATCTACCTGCGTGCATTGGTCTGGTCACCCTCAACCAAGTTGTTCGCGAGTTGAGCGATGCGGCCCGGCCCTATTTCACCACTATTTGAATAATTTCAAAAATTTATTATCTATAATATATGTAGATGACTCGCCAACTCATATACAGTATTTGTATTATACTTATATGTCTGGTCACAGTGACGCGTTAGAGTATTCTGTAATGTCACTCTAGCAAAATATGTTAAAAATAAAATAAAATAAATAAATGTAATCTGTTGATAACTGGATAAACTTATTTTTAATATTTCAAAGAGTTGGTTAGGGGTAGATTTCACATGGCAGCGTATGCGTATGCGGATGTACATATCTGAAACGAAGTACATGTAATACATTAGTCTTTGAGATATTTTATTATACTACTAAGTACATACATATTATACCTATATAACGTATTTGCTTCCATAAAACGACGTAACGTGCCTCGCATCCGAGTGTTATTCTAGAGGAGGTGTTGCTTGTTATCTCATCCGAGATTGAATTTGATTACGTTGATAATATTAAAGTTATGAGTGTGTTCTCACACATATTACACTTCTGACGATGTTTGTATAGATTAAGCGCCCGTGAAGTGGATTTAAATTAGCAGTCGAGTGAGGGGGTTGATGTAGGGAAGGGATGGGGGTGACTTCCACTAAATAAAGCCTTCGGGGCTGAACTCGAGTTAAAAAGTTAAAATCAATTAACTCGTGGAGCGCAACGTCGATAAGTGTACCTACACTACCTACATACTTATATACAATATAAAAATGTATTATGTATTCAGATACTTCGCAAATATCTCGAATTTTCAAACTCCGATGCTAATTAGTTGGAAAAATAACATAAAGCAAATTCGCGTACAAATACGGCTACAGATTGAATAATACTTTGACGGTTAAAATTTAAGTGCGGACTGGTTTTAATTTTGTCTATCGGAAGGGATGTAAACAATCTAAAAATTGGGTTGGTATAAATAAGGTTTTAAGGTTGTAACTGGATGTAAATAAGGTTGTTATTTACCTAATTAAAATTAACCGCCTCAAATTGATAAACAGAGTTGTCATACGAAGAATGAAAGGCGATCTTGTCTAAGTTTACAAAATTATAAATAGCTACTACAATTGTCTTATGTTATATTACAATTACCTTAATTATATTACAATTGCCTTACATTATATTAGTTATATTACAATTACCTTATATTATATTAGTTATAATAATTACCTTAATTAAGGTTAAACTTCCGGACTCCAAAAAGGTATGTCTTACAAAAAATCAGAGAGTCTACCAAATGAATAAGTAACCTAAACCTCTTAACTATTTTATCTATTGGTGAATTAAAAACGTATTTGAGAAAGTATAAGAGCTTGTAATATTAAGTTTATATGAGATGAGAGTAAGTGAGACTGAAAAAGTAAACTTTTCCTACTTTTTAAACTGTGAGTTGCCAAGAGGTGGTAGAAAGCCGCATTTGGGTAGCTAGCTGTCATCGCTTTAATCTGACAAGATTCCTATGTAAATTTAAATCTGTTCGTTAATGATTAAACTTCTCTAGATTAACGTTGGAAACAATAGCTTACTTCAATGTTAGCTAACCGTATGTCCGTAAAATATCGTACCGTAATATTGCATTGTTTAATTGGCAAAACTGATTCCCGATTTCTGTTTCAGTTCCGATTCCGATTAATTATTACTATTCATATTGTAACTTTATTTTAAATCATGTATCAATTCGAAAGCACCCGTTGAAATTTCAACGGGCATAAAAGTAGTACTTATATATATTACTCATATATATAATATATATATATATATATATATATATATATATATATATATATATATATATATATATATATATTTATATATATATATATATATATATATATATATATATATATATATATATATATATATATATATATATATATATTATATTGTAACGTACGCCGCGGAGTAAGCAAATAGAATCCCAGAGACTGACCGTTCAAAGATTATCTGTAACGGATATCTGTTAACGGATTAACTAAATGCATACCGTGCGACTGGTATAAGTGGGTTTTAAGGATTAGCGACAAACTAAGTGCATGAAACAATGATTGCACTTCTCATACCGTGGGAATACATATCCGAATACGTGACTATACAGTAGGTAAACAGATTAGACGTCTTGAGAGACCGTGAGACCGGTGTAAGTGGTTTTAGGGATTAGCGACGAGCTAAGTGCATGAAAGCTAAACAATGATTGCACTTCTCATACCGTGGGAATACATATCCGAATACGTGACTATACTGTAGGTAAACAGATTAGACGTCCTGAGAGATCTACCCCTTATAAGGCGGTACGTAGGCGATCTCATGTCATTCTGGATTGAACAGTGGCAATACGTGTATCTCCATAATCATCAATAAATGCTGTGAAACGACGGTTGGCCTTTTCTTGGATCCTCCACCCACCCCTACGCAACACTGGTCGTCAGAAGTGGGATCCAAGATGGGCCGTGGAACAAAGTCACCAGCGAAGGAAGAGAAGCTACAGCGAAGCCATCCTCGGGAGCTGTAGGAGAGAGTTCGAGCCATGGAGACACGAAATAAAAAAATGCAGTTTTCACTGCAACACACAGAATCGGTCATCACATATTCGGTTGTCGAATTGCAGTTATCACTGCAACTCGACTTTGACATTATCGGCGGTGGCCGCCGAGAATTCATCGGGATGACGGAAGGAGGTTACGAAACGGGAGGTTTCGTACAAGTGCTGCCGGGAGAGGACAACTTGGGGCGCTGTCAAGGGCAACATCGAGGAGCAGCATCCGGCAATTGCAGAGTCATCCAAAGGGCGACCGGGACGAGTGCAGTTCACCGGTCCACTTACGCCGCAAGTACCAAAAATTAGCGGCTGTTGGGGACGACGATCCACGGGAAAGCATCGTCGTCAGAAGAGGAGCGGAGAGCAGGAATGCGGAGGAGCAAGAATTCATCGGGATGACGGAGGGAGGTTACGAAACGGGAGGTTTCGTACAAGTGCTGCCGGGAGAGGACAACTTGAGGCGTTGTCAAGGGCAACATCGGAGAGCAGCATCCGGCAATTGCAGAGTCATCCAAAGGGCGACCGGGAAGAGGGCAGTTCGCCAATTCGCCGCAAGTAGCAAGAGTTAGCGGCTGTAGGTGACGTCGATCCACGGGAAAGCATCGTCGTCAGAAGAGGAGTGGAGATCGA
This sequence comes from Arctopsyche grandis, assembly GCF_051622035.1. Lineage (NCBI taxonomy): Eukaryota > Metazoa > Arthropoda > Insecta > Trichoptera > Hydropsychidae > Arctopsyche > Arctopsyche grandis. Next base: position 18,851,132 of record NC_135364.1, read on the forward strand.
CTACAACTGAGAGATGTCGATTACAAGCCACTATTCCCTTCAACTGTTTGTTGACGGCAGATGTCAACAAACTGGAAAAAAATCTAATTGGAAACTAGTCGAGTCTAATTGGAAGAGTCGGAAAGTAAACGGATTGAAATGGAATTCAATCGGAACCATGCAACGGCAGAGAGGCATATTTATCAGATTGGATAAATGTGGGTTGGTCAGTCGGCGGAGTCAATCAAGTCACTTTTGGGAGGAAAGAGGCATCGCTTCAGAGGGAATGGCAACGGAAGCACGTTCTGGGTGGAACGTTGGTCTGCAGCAAGATGCTGGGCCACATGACAGGAAGACGGGGCCACCGTAACAAATTTGAACGTTGGGGAAACGAGCGACTTGGATCAACCACGTGAGGGCATTTGAAACCGAAGAAACGCCAGATCGCGACTTCAACGAGAGAGAGCGGAACAATTGATATACGTCAACATCGAAAAAAATCTAGTTGGAAACTAGTGGAAACACGAGTACCTAAAAAAATACATGGACAGTTGCAGCAGTGCTTAGATCATCTCGCAGATGTAACGGGAAAATACATCAGAAAGAAATGGATTTCAGTTGGGTCAATGGAACGGAAAAGAAGCACATTCAACAGAGTGGCAGACTGTTGGGTGCCAAGGTCAATGGAACGGAAAAGAAACACAACCAGCAGAGTGGCAGACTGAGGTGTGCACATTTTCCAGGGTCAAGGGAACGGAAAAGAAGCACCACCAGCAGAGTGGCAGACTGAGGGGTGCACATTTTCCAGGGTCAACCGTCACTTTTGTGAGGATGGTGGCGATTCTTGTGGGACATGGCTTTGGAGCACGTTCTGGGTTGAACGTTGGTCTGCAGCAAGATGCTGGGCCACATGACAGAGGAACACTGGGCCACCGTAGCAAATTTGGACGATGGTGACACGAGAGACATGGACCAAGTCACTTTTGTGAGGATGGGAGCCATTCTTGTGGGACATGGCTTTGGAGCACGTTCTGGGTTGAACGTTGGTCTGCAGCAGGATGCTGGACCACATGACAGGAATACGGGGCTGCCATAGCAAATTTGGACTTTGGTGATACGAGCAACATGGACCAAACACGTGAGAAAATTTTGGACCGAAGAGCTAACAAATAATGATTTCCAAATGTAGAACATCGGATGACTAATTTTAGGGGATTAGAAATATAACTGTAATTGTTTCCATTGTAAAGGTGACGTAAAGTGAAGTGTAATGAAAGTTTTATGTAATTGTTTCCATTGTAAAGGTGACGTAAATTGAAGTTTAACGAAAGTTAATGTAATTGTTTCCATTGTAAAGTTGACGTAAATTGAAGTGTAACGAAAATTTAATGTAATTGTTTACATTGTAAAGGTGTCGTAAATTGAAGTTTAACGAAAGTTTTCATGTAATTGTTTCCATTGTAAAGGTGACGTAAATCGTAGTGTAACGAAATTTTAAATGTTTTTGTTTACATTGTAAAGGTGACGTAAATTGAAATGTAACGAAAGTTCAATGTAATTGTTTCCATTGTAAAGGTGTCGTAAATTGAAGGGTAACGAAAGTTTAATGTAATTGTCTACATTGTAAAGGTGTCGTAAATTGAAATGTAACGAAAGTTTAATGCAATTGTTTCCATTGTAAAGATGACGTTAATCTAACTGTTACAGAATTTAAATTGTAAAGGTAACGTTAATGTAACGGTAGTAGAAATTAAATGTCATTGTTTCCATTGTAACTGTAAAGATCACGACTGTAATTGTAAATGTAACTGTGACTGATATCAGAGATAAATGTAACTACTGTAGATTTATCAGTTCGGATTTGTTGGTCAATCGGGACGATTTGACCTAAGAGGGAGGCAATGTAACGTACGCCGCGGAGTAAGCAAATAGAATCCCAGAGACTGACCGTTCAAAGATTATCTGTAACGGATATCTGTTAACGGATTAACTAAATGCATACCGTGCGACTGGTATAAGTGGGTTTTAAGGATTAGCGACAAACTAAGTGCATGAAACAATGATTGCACTTCTCATACCGTGGGAATACATATCCGAATACGTGACTATACAGTAGGTAAACAGATTAGACGTCTTGAGAGACCGTGAGACCGGTGTAAGTGGTTTTAGGGATTAGCGACGAGCTAAGTGCATGAAAGCTAAACAATGATTGCACTTCTCATACCGTGGGAATACATATCCGAATACGTGACTATACTGTAGGTAAACAGATTAGACGTCCTGAGAGATCTACCCCTTATAAGGCGGTACGTAGGCGATCTCATGTCATTCTGGATTGAACAGTGGCAATACGTGTATCTCCATAATCATCAATAAATGCTGTGAAACGACGGTTGGCTTTTACTTGGATCCTCCACCCACCCTTACGCAACAATATATATATATATATATATATATATATATATATATATATATATATATATATATATATATATATATATATATATATATATATATATATATATATATATATATAGGATATTAATATAAAATGATTATAATTATGTATAATGATGTGGCTCATGCCGAACAGTTGGTATTATGCACTGTATGTATTAATGTTAAGGTTGGTACTACCGAACCGTGTGCGGTAGCGACAGTAGTAGGCGTCGCGCCTTGACGCGTCGGTTGCGTACGCGCATCGATTACCTATTGTTCTAAATAAACATAAGATTGAATTGAGATCGCTTTTACTTGTCTCTCTCTCCTGCAATCCTCCCTACTACCCAGCGGACTTCCTATATATATATATATATATATATATATATATATATATATATATATATATATATATATATATATATATATGTATATGAATGAACTTATTTACTTATTTTATGTATGTATGTACATATGTATGTAGTTCTATGTAGTATGGGAATGTTGGTTCGACGCGATTAACCTTTTGCGTGCCGACGCTCCACATACGAGGACTAGACAAAGGGCGCCGAAACGGTCCAAATTAATTGTCGGCTGGGTTCATTAACTCACCATCGTCCATCATTCGAGTCCCAATTAAATCACACACTCACTATTCGAGATGTCTTAATGTTTGTTGTTTGCGGTTGGCACGACTACACCGTTCGCTCATTTTTTTCGTTTTGTTTTTATTTTATTCGCTTCGATCCAATTTGAGGTATTTAAGAGTAAGTATCTACCTGCTCTGGAATCGCTACGTTCATTTAATACCATCCAGCACGTTATATAAGAAAATATTAAATTTAAACTTATGCACATACAGTTAACGCCATAGATATATATGTAATTCTATAATTATTGTTAACGCGTGTTAACGTGCATTATTAATACACGATGATAAAACACGGCATTTATTTGATATTAGCTTGTTTGGATTTACGTATATATTGATATACAGTAATATATAGTAGGTACAAAATGCGTCTTTATAAGTGATGGAAAATTATCGTGTTTCATATATTCTTTATATGAAATTGTATGGTTATTATCCTTGGTTATATCCTAGTGCATTCCTATTAGGGCGTTGGGGTTCAACTCATTGGAGTCTCGCCGTGTTATGTTTCTGGGAAAGCACTTTTTTAAGCTATTAAATGGGTTAGTACATAATCCTCAGGATCTTAATGAATTTAAGTTTTATGCACCTAGTAAGTTCAGGGACCTGAGGAATCGTGATTTGTTTTCTCCTCCTGTGGCTCGCACAAATATGTTGGCAAAGTCTCCAATATCTAGAGCATATATGTACATACATTCCTATATGCCCAACCGGGTTGCTGGTGAAAGTTAGCTAAATTAATCTACAAAAAAGAAGAAGGATTTGTCGTGCAAAGACGTTGCAATGTGCAAATATATAAATTTTCTGACTTATTTAACATTAAAAAAAATGCAGCATACCATAGCATGTGTTATCATTGGTGAGAGCATGAAATGAAACAATCATTGTTAGTGTTTGGTTGAGGTTAAAATAGTGACACATATGTAGTCTTCATTTACATGTGTTATGAGAAATGTTTTATATTGGCTATATTCTTTAAAAGCGGTTAAAGTGCGTTTTGGTTTAGTATAATCGTCCAATCGAAGCTATCAATCGTGTGCACCAATCCTATTTCGGCCTCGAACGATCATCATATATCATCAATTTATCGAGTCGCATGGGGCCAAAAGCGTGATGATGCGAATCACATATGCGCTTCGTCGCTGTACGATAACCCCTAAACGGCCGTCAATCGCAGCCCAAGTATTTATTTATACATTAATAATAACGAATGTGTATATCGATTGGGGCGGGTTATTAATGATCGCAGTCTTGGTACCATTTCGTGCCGAGAGAGTACCGAGAATTGATCTTATTGTTGCAAGCAATTTGCCGGATATCTTGATCCACGGCTGTTTGTAATATCGAAATATCTACTATTCGATTCGGACAAGAGCCCTACTCACGCAACAAGCTCCGATCAACTGGTTGTAATTTTTGAAAGATGGGATGAATATAAGATTTATGAAAAATGTATATGTATGACTTGATTCCACCTTTAATTATGACCATGACTTCAGCTAACCTTAGGGCAAAAATACATTGAATGGTATGGGACGTCACGTCCCTGGCTTGTAAACAGTGGGTGTTTCATGACCTTAAACAGTGGGCATTCCACAAAACCTAATTCGGGTTTATTGTATTTTTAGAAAGTTTTGCACACTAAAACAAAACAAAAAACGCCATCACGCCCAATCTATGCCACCGCGTTCCTTAGTAAAACTTACATCGTTGAGTGTGTTTGGTGATATTTGATTCTTGTATTGGCATATGTATGACAGATATTGATATCGGTGATTTCCATATTTGAAGAAATGTAGAAGAATCTTGTAGAAATAATACGATTGTTAGAATTAGCAATGAAATGAAGATACGTCCATTCACAGCTGAAGTCTACATATGTAGGCTAAATTTGCGACATCTTCTTGTCAAAATGATTGTGCAATATCTTAAAAAGCTTAATACATATAGAGAGAAACATAACGGGATACCATTGACACTTTTCGATGTCAAAGATTTCTTATATGTAGTTGTTTCTTTGTGTTTTTAGTCAATCAGACTGCGAATGTATTTTTCCGTCTCTACTGGCGATTCAAAATACACGAAGTTGAAAATAAAAAATTAAATGCAATATATATCTTTTTTTATGAAAATAAGCTGATTTATATCAACTTTTATTTAAAATTAGTAATAATATTATAATTAAGTTTTCATCTTAAAGAAAAATCTGCTGGGGCCTGGGTCGTCAATTGGCGAATATTGAGAATTTAGTCGCTAAAGCATTACATGGCTTAAATTTGTAAAACTCTACCTACCGTTTGCATTTGTATATTTCATGATCGCTTGAAAGTAAAATTTAAATATAAGTTGTAATAATTTGAGAAATGAGCCTTTGAAATGTTCTCATTGAAACTTTATCAAGGCGAAACGAGCTTTCTAGTGCTTTGAGTGTGATATAGGCTCGGTTCGTGCGGAATGTCGGGTATTAAGAGGTCGTTTTGATAGATATCGTATTATTATTCATTGCCTTTCATGTTATCTGTTGCTGATTCCACATTAATTCCATATGCCAAGAAGAAAGTTTATTATTGTACTCACACTAAACATTCGTGATTCTCACCACACACTTTGTAGGTATACCTATCTACATATGTATGTATATTCTTGTCGGAGGGAGGTAGGGAGGGGATTATCAAAGTTGCGTACCAAAACTCTGATCTGTCAATGTGATCAGATTGTGGCAACGGGTAAGTCAACAACTGTCGGCAACTGATACCGGAACATCGACCGGAACTCGAAACTTAAAGGAACGGTTGCTGTCTATATTGTGGCACGCGTCGACGATGGACGCTTACCTGTCATCGGCAGGAACCTGTCACAAAGACAAAGCAACTCCAATTAACTTTCAATCGGATCGATTCTTTTCGATGGCCAAAATGAAGGCTTTGATCGACTGAAAATACATAATATGTATTAAAGCAAGAGTGACATATATAAAGTAGGTATGTACATGTACATAGATGTTAGTAGGTAGGATGGTCAGAAAACCTTTTTTATTTTAAGTAAATTAAAATTAAAAAAAAACGTAAAATTTGATTTGCTATTGAGACGTGTTTTGATTTTGGTATAGATTCGTCATTATATCAAACTTATCCACTGTAACTGTCAATTTTTTTGGAAACACATCAAGGAAAGAACCAATTTCTGTCAATCATGACAGATTTGTGTATCATGGATGACATTAGTCAGTGATTCTCTATACATGTATCTTATGTAAGAATTTGTTTACGGATACAATGTTGACATATTTCAAAACCGTTTTCAGAAAATAAGGTAGCTTTAAACTTTTAATATATGTACATTTAATATTTAAAAAATGATATGACATTACGTGTTACCACACCTATGGTATTAAACTTAAAAACTTGGTACATATATAAATTTATAGATTACTAGCTGAACCCGGAATGCGTTGCAATGCCACAATAACGCATGCAATTCCCGTTCCCGTTCCCGTTCCCATTTGTCGGAATAAAAACGCAGGCAACGAAAACGTTGATCGCGATGCTAAAACATTTGAAATTATAGCGTTGCAATGACACTCATTCCCGTTTTTGGGCGATTTTTTTTTCATAGTAATCTTCCCGGATATGCATACAACAAATCCTGAAAGTTCCATCGTAATCGGTTTAGTGGTTTAGGAGCCTATTCGAGACACACACACAGACATTCATTTATATATATATATATATATATATATATATATATATATATATATATATATATATATATATATATATATATATATATATATATGTAGATGAATTTGAAATCATATTCAAATATTGGTGTCAAATAGTAGGTAGTATGGTTTTTGCCAGTTTGATGAGGAACCGTTTCAACAATGAAATCAGATACATTCGGAATAAATTATATTTAATCGAGGTTAACACAGGACTTGAACCCGGCAACCTCTCGATGCTTAGCATTAATGCAACCACCGAGCTATACTGCTGGCTTATGAGACCATCTGCCTTATCATTAAGCAGATATCGTTAGATTCTAATGAATTTAATGAACTCTGAAAAAAAAGTGCTGAAATTGGAAAAGCTGATGAAAAACGAGCAAAAAAATGACTTCATTGCTTGTGGGTGTCAGAATTGGATAAAATAGAAAAGTAGTACTATGGATCTGGGTAAACAGTAAATAAATATTGATGCCTGAGTTCTAATTTATGCTTAAGTCCTTTTGGATTAAGAACATTGTATTTAGTCCATAGCTGGTTGTTGAAAATTGAGAGTAAGACTAAATTTCAAAAGTTAAATCCATATATTATATATGTAGATAGATTAATTTCCCAAACACATGCAGTTTTTGTAGTTGATTATTGCTTGACTATTGAGATCCAGAGTAAAGTTTCGATAAGGAGATTTAATCTAACATTTTTCAATATCAGTCCAATTTTTACATGAATGTATTTCATAATTGTTGAAGTATTCCAATACAACAACGTCACACGATATTTTGAAAGTGAAATCCAATTCACACATGTCTGAAATATGTAATAGTGTGGTGTGGTGTAGTGTAGTTGGGAAACTATCGAGGTGTAGTTTATTGAATTGCGTTCATCTGAAGCGTTATCGCCACAGCAGGCATTCGCAGTAGCGAATATAGTCGATCGGTTCGCTTAAACCGGCATAGGTAAAACTTTACCCAGGACACACTTATTGGTAAACGGGTGTGGACAAGGGTTGTGTGTATAGATTAGCAGCGGCTGGAGCTGATATCTCCAAGTTGGAAGTTGGAAAGCCGAGAGACACAACTTGTGTACTGTTTCGACGCTCCGTTTGTTACCTAACACCCTTCCTATACTAAATTATGTATATATTTTATGCACATACATACATATTTACATATGTATAATAAATTTAAGTACCCAGTTTGGTCCAGTTAGTCCAGTCCAACATAAAGTCGCAAAAATCTCAATTCTAGAATATTATTTTAAATATAAAATAGTCTATGTAGGTGACTGACTCGTAGAGAAGCACTTTCGTCTATATTTATGTTAATAATTAAATAAAATATCTGCATACCTATTGGTATATATGTACATACATACTTGACAAATGAATAAATGTTTAAAATATATTTTATGTAGTATTATTTTCGTCATGATTTTGTGAGATCTGCTAATTCAATATTATAAACCAATTTAATAAAATAAAATAAATGTTTAAAAAACCAATTTAAAAAACGTTTTTATATAAAAAATGCACAGTTTCTCATTTTTTTCATTTTAACGCCTATAGTTGAATTTCTTTTTTAATTTTCTGTTCAAATATTATTTCTAAAAAAAAATGTAGTTTAATTTCATTCGTAATTATTAATTAATATATTGCCTAGTTATGTATTTTTAAATCTGGAATTTTTTAAAATTGGAATAATCTTTGACCAATTCGGGCCCTGGAAATAATAAAAATTCTGAGATTTTGTGTGGATGAAGGTACTTATTCAAAATTCAAAATTTTTTGAATAAAGCTTCCCATTTTTCAACAATTTTAAGAAAATATATGCACCGCAGACCAAAAATTTTTTTTTTTTAAGATATTTAAGACCTTATATCAATACAAATGCCCAATCAAAAGTATCTAAATAATTAAATATTTAATAGGCAAAATTAAAAACAGGAATTTTTTTCTTAAATAAATCTTATGTATTTTAATGGGGGTATTCATCGACAGCAGATTCGTTATTTGCGGTCAATTTTTAATTATTTATATTTTCTCGTTATGATTTTTTCTAGAATCGGGGTCCTTCAAATAGCACGGAATTTGTCCCCTCCCCCTCTTCTCTGCCCTGGGTATTAGCCCTAATTTAAGATATAAATGAATTGAAAGCTGTATTAGAATAGCCTTCAGTTTGTACTCGTGAACAGGACGATGTAGCACTTTACATACTCAAAGCACTTCATTCATACATACTTATTTAAAATTAATTTTATATTCAAAATTACACTGGGAATATTATGATAAATAATTCGAAATATTAAAAAGGTCGAATAGGACACGAAATGTGTAAATACATTTAATATTATACACCCAGTACGGATACGTACCCGTATTACTTAATGTACATATAAATTGTATTATCGTTGATTTATATGTGTCCGGTATGAGATCCGACTGACCGGATTTCCGGCTGGTAACGCACCCTCTCCCACCCCCAGCCTCGCCCCTCACACCTCCTCTCCCAGGAAACGCCAACACCAAAGGATACTTGTGAAGAGTTGCGAGCCGAAACCCGGGAAATATCTTAGATATTAAACGAACCCGCACACAAACTCTAACGCAAGTGGAACCCACACACACATAGAAAGGACCCGTTAAAAATGACGGAATATGATAGAATATTCTCGTACAATATGCAAATCGACGTCAATGGCAACCTCTCACATATTCCGGTCAATCCTTCAAATATAACGCCTTCTCAGCTGGCGGAGATATTGAATTTACCAAAGAGGGTATGAGACCAAATCTCGATATTTATTCATAGCCGTGCAAAATTAGTTAATGGTTGAGAGGAGTCGTTTTCTGTTTGTGCAATAAAATTTGGATATATTTAAATTTTGAATCGTGGTATATAATCGTGTTGAATCAATCTAGCAAGCAACGACTGTTTTTGATTTTGCTTGGAAGTAATTTTATACTATTTTTTCCGAATATTAAAGAGGAATGTCTAAAAAAAAATTTCCGTACTATTGGTTTTACCCGGCTTCGCTCGGTATTTGTAATATAAACCGCATAAACATGACTAATCTAATAGTAAACATTTTACTAAATTTATTTGAATAGTTTTATTTTGTATAAATTTATTTGAATACTCATCTGTTTTTTTATTAAATTGACTGTCACGAACAAACAAACATATAAACTGTCTCTTTCGAAATTATATGTATACCAGAATCCGGCGCCTGCGCCCCCGGAGCCTTTGCCTTCGGCAGCTAACATACTTAAATGTAGCATGTATGTATATTTATAAAATAGTATAGAAAAATCAAATACGTATAAGCGACAAAAGTGGATAGTTCGCGGACCTTTTGGCTTGCTTTGGGTGATAAAGAACTGTAAATGAGAAGTATAATATAAAATATGTGCAATGTAACTTTGGTAAGTCCAATTTCACTTTCAATTAGTATTATACTTGAATCGTGTTTCAATACTTCATGTGAAAACATGAACCCATATATTTGAAATTGGCGTTAGTCCATTTTTCTTCATTTCGAGAAATATCTCGTAGAACATTAAATATAATGTTTTGCATTTTATAATATTTAAAAATACTGGTGGCCTATTAAGTCAAACAGAAATATGTCAAATTATAGTTTGGGATAATTTTATTTGCTATACGTACATATATGTACATATGTACATACATATATGAAACCGTGAATCTTGGTAAACCACAAATCTCTATAGAATACTTGGTCCTGCCGTAAAGTTCAAACGTTGAAAGTACTTTAGAATGGCCAGCCACACACTTATGTAGTATTGGCAATACAAAATCTTAATAATATAATATAAGTTAAATGTATGTATGTATAATATGTATGTATGTTCGTGTATGAGTGCGGTTTGGGCCAGGGTCGTGGGTCACTCGTTATCTGTTTCCACGTCCCGACCTGTGTGTATTTGGGATCTCTGTGAATACCACCGTTGGGTATTTTGAAATATTGACCAAGTTTGGAAGTCAATATCGTAGCGGTGAACGAGTGGGTGGGGGTGGGTGTATAGGTAGGTAGGTGGGTGGATTAGCGCATCCCTCACGTCTTATTTAATGCCACTTTGAAGAAGGGTATAAATCAACCTCCCCATGACCGGACTTGGAGCCCCTCGCACCAAGATACACCCTTGCGAAAACCAAAGTGATTTATCGCCCACCAAGATTTCATTGAGACGTCATCATAATTAAACATAAAAAAAATTTAAATTGAATCAGTGGTAGGTAACTATTTTTCAAGATTGGACCCACATATAATTGAAATAATGGTGTTCATGAAATTGGAAAGCCCTTTTTTATGGTAATTATCGTTTTAATATGAATATTATTTCATATTAAATTCTCGATTAATTATATGCTACAAGTTGATGTGTATCAAAAGATTTTCCAAAATCTGTAAATTCATTAGACTGTGTTGAAATATAAATACTTCTTTTGTGTATTTAATATGAACTTTGTGTATTTATCTTATTATATGAGTAAAAATATTACGTTAATACAAAGATACATGTGTATTTAAGTAAATTATTACTTTACAAAAGGCGTATTATAATATATAAATATTTCCTTTGGACAGGTTTTAAATGTATAGGAAACAAATAAATATATACATATATATTGAAATTCTACTACATATTGATCAATAATTGAGCCGCTATATTTAAAAGTGGCGTAAGTCCGATTTTCTTCATTTCGAGAAATATTTCGCAAAACGTTAAATATGTATATTGTTATGGCGTAATATTTAAAAACACTGTTGGCCTGTTATACGTTTTTTCTGCTTTTCCTAGATCCTGGACGTTTCGAATTAAAATAAGTGACAATTTGTGAATTACGTCAAACATAAATAGTGTTTTTCGAACTGAAAATTGGACTTCCGACACTTTCAAATATAATGGCTCAATTGTGAAAATCTTACATATGTACCAAATATACATACATATGTAAGATTTTTTCTAGGAGAAAAAATAGGCTTGTATAATATTAACAGTGCGATTTATGAGATAAAATACTTAAAATTTGTTTTAATAAAATACATTACAGATTATATCTCATGTAGCTTATTTAAAAGCATTTTTCTTTTAATAACATAAGTCATAGCTAATATATTCCAATTTGATAGATTTTTTCAAAAACTTCAATGTACATAATATTATATATAAAGATGCGGCCCACAAGTCTGAAGTTCTTGGTTTACAATACGGGGGTTGGTTTTTATGTAATATATGCTCAAAAATAAATCAAATGGGATGGGAAGTTGTTAAAGAAGTTATATTATTTCTGGGGTCAGGTCGGATTTAGTCGCAGGCCCAAGGCTTGTTATTGTTTCGAAAGGACAAGAGATGACCCTAAAAGGGATCTATGTATACGAAATTCAGCTCCCTGAATGCTGAGCGATCAATTAAACAATGAAAATTCACAATATTTTAAGTTTGTGGGTGCGTGCATGTAAGGGAGGAAATTACATATACGTATGAGTGAATTGGGAAAAGTAAATGGGGTAGAGAATCTCCACAATTCTAGAAGACAATAGAAAGTTGTACTATGTCCGACAAACCCTCCTTTATATTTTCCCACCCACTTCCTATTTCCACCTTTTTGTTGCCATTTTACTGCTGAGTTATCCTGCTACTACATTTTACGTGGTGGTTGTCAATTGGTTGACCCATGCTATGATTTTACTATGTAATGGTAGTTAACGGCGAATACAAGTTGTTTTTTAGTGCATAAATGACTATGTTCCATTTTAATGACAACGACATACATATTCGTATATTAAATCTTCTCGTGCAATGCAAAAATACGTAAATTATTTATTTAGAAAAAACATAATCATGTAAACTTAACAGGTTACTCTAATGCGTAACCGTGGTTTAATATACATATGTACATACGTACATATGTATGTATATATGTGGGTACACATGTACATAGTAACATATAAAAAGCAACGAAATAACAAAAGAAAGCACATATTTTCTTAATCAAATGTAGGCCATTGTGGCGCATTAGGTTCTTCCTGTAAAGCTACAATGGTCCAAAACTACTATAAATTAAATAAAATAAAATAAATCATAGGAAATATATTAAAAATAATTCAGATGGACCAACCCATGTTTTGAGGAATTTAAGAAGTATTTTAAAAACAAAATTCAACTTTGTTGCACACATATTCAGACATACCGGTTATGAGAACATTTTTGGTACAAATTTGGGCGCTAATGTATAAACAAGCACAATAAAAGTTCTACTTTCGGTTGTGAGATTTTGCTCAAAAAATTTTTATTACTTTATATTTTAGCTTTTGTCTTGTGTGAGTTTCCCTTCCTTTCCGCTTTAAATTGTATCGAAAATGTTCTCATAACCGGTTTTATTTTTTATATTTGTATATTCCTTAAATATGTACAATGGATGTTGTAACTTTGTAAATTTAAAAGTTTTGATCATACTAATTAAACCGAATATCTAATTTTCTTAATATACATATATATGTATATATAAATATATATATATTTTTTCAATTTTTATATGCATATACATATGTATGTACAGCATGTACGTATATTATTGTTCTAATAAATGCGACAAATGTGTGTGTAAATATTTCTATACATACATATTTATTTTATTTTACTGTCACAAATCAATACACACTCGCCATTACAGATTTGCTCCAATGCGACGGGTGTACGTTAATGAAATACATAAACAATCAGAAATCAGAAATACAGTAATACATACATATACAATCAGAATATATAGAATATAACAATTAATCAGAAATAATAATCATAGTGACATCTATGGATTTCAGATTACTGTGTATAATTAATACAAATTATACACAGGCAGATTTTTGTGACAACAGGATTAGATTTATTTTTAATACCAATTTTCAGGAACCGTTTCAGCAATGATCAGATAAAATTGGCAAACTCTGATAGAGAAACGATCGATTTGGAGTCACAAAACCCCCAAATCTAACCAGCAGTGGCGAGGACACGAACCTATGACCTCAGTGATGCTAAATATATACGCTATCACTAAGCCAAACTGCTGGCTTAAATATGTATGTAATTACTCCCTTTTTTGTTTTAACAAACTGTATTCTGGAATTATTGTTCCAAATATAATATCTGTGTATTTCAGCAGAAAGAAAGTTAATTAAAAATACTTGTATTAACGGAAATTTTTTTCCCACCATTTATAATTATTTTAATTGTCCTATTTTTATTTAAAAAATAAGGGAAATGCATTATTGTCTGTTTTTACATACCTCCTTTGCATTTCACATGGTTTTCGTGTTAGTGGTCATTTTTATTTCATTAATTCGTTTTCAAATGATCATAGGGGGGTCCTGTTTCAAAGTCAGGGATTTAAAATATTTATAAAAAATAATATATAATAGAAACATTTATGGCAGAATCTGTAGTAGGGCAGTAGTACAGTGGTCATCGGCAACGAAAACCATACAAATGTACATTGGGTATGGATGGGTGTGTATGGGTGGGTGGCCGGTTACGTAAGGCGGGGGCGGCCCGCCCTTGCGGCCACTCCCTACAACGATAAGGTATTGGCAGCTGGCTATACAAAACACTGACTTACGAGGGCGCGTCTTAACCCTTTCCTTATCCTCACTCCACTTTTCCAAGCCACTAAAAATATTAAAATATATCTATAAACGGGTTTTTCAATATGACCAAATTTGGACCATTTTTTAAGTACTTATTTATATATAATATAATTATAGTGAATTTGTTTGTATGGTGTTTTTTGGGTGTGAATTTTGAACGAACGTTTTGTTCACTGTGCTTTGGAGTAGGTCTGGCAGAAAGGTAAGAATTTCCCCCTTTCCCTAAGTGCGTAGGCCGAGTAAGATGAGGCATAAATGATTGCCCACAGGTCAGCTCGGACGAAGACAAATGACATCCGATGTTGAATTGTTTGGGGAGGGCGGGGCGGGACTGGCCTGGTCATCGCCGTGGGGGTGGGTGGTGGGTTAAGGGACGGTCTGGGGTGGTTTTGAAGGGGTTGGAGACACCCCTCGCTTAGGAAGAACAACCGGCCCGGCGGTTAATTCCTCAGTCGGAACTAACTTCAAGAAGTTTGCATATTTCCGGTAAAGGTGGTCCCGTAATTTAACGGGGGAAGATTGATGGAGCCGGGCCGAATGGAAACGTTATATTGTTTTAAATGCGCATGCTCTCGTCACGCTCCATTTCACGCGCTAATTTGACCCCAAAGTGAGGGGTCGTGGTATATTTCAGGTGTATTTTGGTCATTCGTGGTCAGCGTGTGCGAAAACATGGTCAAAATTTTAATGGTCAGTATCATTAGTTCAACAGCATAGATAATGACAGTATGTGTAGATTTGATCAAAAGCCATGGGTTATAGTAATTCAGATTTAATTTGGTCATTCTTAGTTGATATGTAATTAAAAAATCTCAAAATACAGAGTTTAGGGGTACCATACCATATATATAACGAAAAATAGTGATATATTATATGTACATATAAAGATAAGATAGTCAATAGAGAGTCAGTATGATATGATGTTTCAAAAAGTTTTTTTTTAATGAGTATTCTGCAGATAATCCTTTTTAAAGGGTAATTCAAATTTCGCGCTTTAATCAGCCGTCTCGTAAATTCAAACGCAGGATTTTTCCCCAACCGTGTCGTCTTTTGCGCTTTAATGCGCCAACATATTATTTTTCATGGCACGCAAAAAAAAGAAGAAAATAATTAAAGCATTCATCCCCTACGTTGCCTAGCCTCGATTCCACCCCCTCCCCCTCCTCCGACCATCCAGCGTTTCCCAGCTCGGGCACTAAGTGTTGCTGGATTTTAAGACAACGTATTAAGTCAGCACATAATTCCCTCAAACAAATCTGCGTACGCTACGGATCCCTCACGTCCACCTCAACCTCTTCTCCGCCTCATCTGACCCATTGCCACCCACGTTTTATCCCCCCTCCACCCCTCCACGTAGTCTTTGGTTCAATTTCATATTGATAAATCCACACCGTCACCGCTCGGCAAGCTGTACATTAATATCAATACAAACTGATAGGTGAGGCTATCTTTCCAACCCCCTCTCTGATAGGGTGCGTTCTTCCATAATAAGAACATTTGGTGTGTTGACTTTTGCCCGATGAGGCCGATTGACCTCCTTCGCTTTCTAATTTTGACTTTGGAACTAATATATGTATGTATACTTTGATCCGAGTGATGCTAATGTAAAATATATGTGCACATTCATGAAATGATCGATCACACTAGGATTTATTTTATAATAGCAGTGACATTAAGTGTTATGAAAAATTGATAATTTGGATAAAAAGCAATTCTGGCAATTATATGTAAGTCAATTTCTAAATCAAACAAAATATAAACAAAAATATAGACGAGGGGAGGATTCTGAAGCTCCTTAATTGACTGCACTTTCATCTGGACATATTTATGTATATACATATGTATGTTACTTATAGCCCATTTAAATTAGGCAAGTTTTCTATTAGATATTTTGCTCATTTCAATTCTAAGCATATCACGTACGTATGTATGTAAATTTACTTTATCACTGTCTTATATGTAAGTGACTATATATGTATACATACATAGTCACCTACGCATATTGGAAAATGTATTTAGATATCTAACATGTATGCCTAAAGTCACGTCTAGATACAATAAGCAAGGCGCTTACAGACGAACACATACACTTAAAATGCCCACTGACAACACGGACACGTAAGGCACTCACGGACGAACATCACTACTGAACTATTTAGATGGAATGTGAATGAATGTGAATGGAATGAGCGCCTTGCATATCTACTAGGCCAAAGCGAAAAATGCAGATTTTGGATTTTTGACGATTTATCTAGTGAAACAAATCAAAGGTCAACGTCAAATAAAATCAACAACCGAAGGAAAAACCGATTAGTTGGAGGGACATGATGTTGTTAAAAATTGATGAATTATTTTATTTAACGTTTCATTGATACGAGGCAACTTTTCCACTAAGTATATCGATGGAAATCCAAAATTATAATTTTTTTCCCCAGCCTAATGTGCATTCATATTTATTTATTTATACCAAGAAGGCCTAACAAGTGCGCCCACCTGGCAGAAAAATCCAATGCGCCTACCTGGCAGAAACAATGTATATTTGATGCAAGCATTATCATCTTTATACAAAGCACAAACATATCAATTGACATCCGCAAAGACATTTATGGTCAAATTTGTAAAGTGCTGAAAAATTCGAGAATGCGAAATTCGAGATTGCTGAAAACTCGAGATTTTGCGAGAAACTGGGTAAGGTTGCCAATTTGTTGGAACCATTTCAATGAACATCGGATGAAATGAATGAAATGAGATTAAAAAAATACACGCACAGGTGCATAGAAAATATCTTTCTCATACCGATGATGAAATTCTTTTTAAAATTGGTCCAGTTTCGGTGGAGAAAACTGGAGAATACGAAATCTCGATTTTGTCGATTTAAAAAAGGTATTATCCGGTCGAGGCGCAACTGTCGCATTCACTCAATATATATATATATATATATATTGATATATATATTGTCGCATTCGCTCAATGTATACATTTACTCAATATATATATCGAAGAAAGGAACGGCAACAAAACTAAGGTTTCGGGTATCCAGCCTTCTTAAGCACTTGTCAATCTAACCGCATCCGGATTCGACAGCCATATATCACGTGTACCGGCACACAGTGGGTTGGTTCGCGTGTTTCGCAGGGAACAATTAGACAATTGGCCAGTACATGCCAGGGCAGGGTCGCTGGTTTCACAAGCACTCGTGACTTCGTGCAGGCCGTCGCTGATTGACGTCGCGGCCAAAGGGTTATATCCGTTCGATTACCGGACCACGGAGAGATCGCGATCGTTCGCCATTTCGCATTACTTATTCATATACGAGATGGCCGCAGACGATTCTCATTATCGTCAACCACGTGCAGGATCGTTTGTTCGTACAACATACCCACGACGGGTAATGTTAACTCAACCCTTTCTCCGCTGCCTTCGACGTTTACGACGCGCCACGCAATCACGCCGCTTGTTAACACATGTGCGCAAGAATTTGCGTTCGTTGTTAAATACCCATTTGTTTTCGTAATTAATCGGAGGGGCTTCGTTGCCGGGATCATATTAACCCTTTATGCTCGTGAGAGTCAGCTTGTTGGCTAATTCAATTCAATTTCATGTATACATACATATTATTCTTTGACAAATTATACTATTTATTGTGTACTAGTTGTAATATAAACCCGGCTTCGCTCAGTATTTGTAATATAAACAGCTTGGCCAGCAGCATAGCGCCGGGTTCGACCCCATGAGCTGATCTCGATTGAAAAGAATTTTTCTGAGTATATCTGTAGTGCTGCTGGTCAGACCTGGATATTTGTGAATCCGGGTCGATCGTTTCCTATCAGAGTTTGCCAATTTTCTCTGATTTAAATTTTTTCTGAAACGGTTTCCGGTAAAATTGGCTAAATATCCTTCCTACCTACTATGTCACCACTATTTGAGATTGATTAATGTACAATAAAATGTATGTACAATTCATAGATGTCTCGTTAATTTGCGAGTTTTTCAGTGTCTCGTAATTCAGCGACTTGTATAATAAAAAAAAATGCTGTAATGTTTTTAATTGGCCAGGAAGACGCATGAGGCCTTCCTGGTATATATGTAAAAAATAAATAAATAAACATTGCGAATCTAATAGTAAATATTCATTTTTTTTTATAAAATTTATTTGAATCGAAAAAAAAAAATATCGAATTGAAACCACATCGAATCGTCGTAATAGAAACTTTGATTTGTTTTCAATGTTACCAACCAACATTACATACTTACATAGTTACAAAAGTCTCTTTCGAAATTATATATTAGATGTTACAGTTGAAGTGTATCCTCCAGTTGTAATACATATATTTTGAATATTTGACTATCTCACCTGGTACCAACTATCGTCATAGTTAAACTGTATTTTCAGTTGTAATACATTTTGACTAGTTGGAGTATATTCCGCCTAAGCCACGTTAGTTGATTTATAAGGCGGATTACATTGCAACTGGTCTAAATAAAATACAACTAAAAATACATTTCAACTATAAGTTGGTACCAGATTAGATGGAGAGGTTAGGTTTTCGTGAAAATATCACTCGACTAGTAAATTGAGTTAGTAAGTCACATTTTTGTTTTGAGCACATTCTCAGTTATCGTAATACGGTAATCATTACCTTTCTTCGTAATATCTAGCAAATATTAATGCATTATTAAATACTAAAGCATTCGTAAAAACACCAGAGCTGTCAAAATTCAACGGTTATATTACAATTGGCGCACATTGTTGAAAGTGTATTTGTGCTTGTTAAGTTATAATTTACCAGTTGAATTGTATTCGAATATGAATTCAAATGAATATGAAACGCCAGTTTGACCTCCAATTATTTGGAGTATTTCTGCAGTACTGCTGGTCAGACGTGGATATTTTTGACCGAGTCAAAAGTCAAAGTCAACTGAGTTTTCCAATTTATCTGATTTAATTGTTGAGACTGTTCCTTACCAAATTGGCAACCAACTTACCTTCTATTTGTCAATACTATTTGAATATAATTTAAAATTTATAATCTATACATTTATATGTATATGTACAATTTCAAACGCATAGGTGTGTTTTGAGGTAACCTGTAATGGCACCATGATAAAAATATGAATTTTATACTAATAAATTTAAAAAGTTTTTTTTAGATCATTTTGATTTGGACCAAGCTTTCACTTAATATTTTATTTGACTGTGAAGATAAATAAATAAAGCCAAAAATACTTTTTCAAATATTAAAAGTGATCTAAATTCTAGTATAATAGATAAAAATCACGAAAGTCACGTCACAGATGGTTTCCGTGTAAAAAAGGATTAATTTCAATTATTCCACATACGACAACAAGCGGAAGGGGATATTTGATTTTGATTCTAATAACCGAAACACATAAAAGACAACGAATACCGCGATCGAATCTACGAAATAATTCGGATAATTGTGCATTTGGATTAACAGGAAATTGGTTGAATTTGGATTGTATGTACATGTGTATCGATGAAATGGGTGGGTGGGTGGTCAGTTGTTGCTGTAACCACCCGTCGGGGAATGTGACGCGGGAATCTTGATCGGGCATAGTATGTAGTACCTTAGTACCTTGCCTATGCCACGAGACGAGAGCAGAGCGGCAAAGTTCATCATTTCCATCAAAATGGTTGTTTGTTGTTGTTCAGAAGAGCGGTGGTAATTCCAAAGCGTGATGCTACATTTTTATTATTGTCAAACGACTCGGCGGAATCTACCACCAATTACTTTGCCCGGCCCGCTTCATCAGCGGTCCAACCTCTAAACTGCGGCTTTATGTTTGCGGGTTATGTTCGATGAAAATACTTCAACTATGCACAATTATAATAATTCAGCTACCATTGATTAAGTAATCGTTTCGTTGGTGGAGGTTTCTTACGATATTGGGCTGCAGTTCCGACCACTATTAACTTTGCATCCTTTTGATTAAAAAAATTTACATAATACAAACAAATATTTTTTTTTATTTAAAAAATGATTATTCAGATCAGGCGCGTTTAACCTTTTCAGGTCATTGAAGAACTATGCAACTTTTGAGCATCAGAGGGCCACAAAATGTTTTATCTTAGAGGAAGCCTAGTCTTAATTGGACCTCCTTGGAGGGGAGGAACTGATTTATTATACTTTTTCAAAAATATCATATATATTTAATATTTTCAAGATAAGAATGTTGAAAATAAAATATTTCTCCCATTTAACATGCGCCGTAACCGAAAATTTTTACAAAGTACAAATATGTGCATTTGAAATATTTACGCTTTAGTTTAAAACACGGAAATTTCAATAATTTTTATATCAACATTTACGAATACACATAAATAATATATGTATGTAATTAAATTAAATTTGTATATTTACCATAGTGCCATTGCAGGTTGACCCAAAGCGACACCTATGATTTTAAGCTTGTATGTTACACATATAAACTTATGGATTGCAAATTTGAAATTATATTAAAATAGCGGTGAAAAATAGTAGGCAGGTTTAGTGGGGAACCATTTTAACGATAAAATGTGATAAATTGGCAAACTGATAGGAAATGATCAACTTGGAGTCACAAATATCCAAATCTCACCAGCAGAATTGCAGAAATACTTTTTAATCGATTTCATACCAGGGCTTGAACCCGGGACCTCTCGATGGTTAGCATTAGCGTAACCATCAAGCTATAATGCTGGTATATACAGTGTCAATACATACATACATAAATACACGTATAACCACCGAATAGCTATTCGGCTAAAATTATTTGTCAATCTATTATTTGAAATCTGAAAATATTATAAATATTGTTTTACTTTATTTTACTTTTAAACATTTATTTTTAAATAGTTACTAAATGTTCGTGATCTGCAAAAGGCAGCTCTTTAGGCCACAGACTAACCAGAGTATCTAAATTAATTATATGTCTTGTCTATAAATATAAAATTTAGCTCCGATGATTTATGTACGCATATATTTATCCATTATATACATATGTAGACCAGAACCTCTGATTCAGTATATTTTCAGTCAAACCTATATTTTTTACCATTTTTTTCTCTAATGCTTACTTAAATTTGCATGCTTAAAGCATGCAAATTTAAGCATGCTTAAATTTGCATTTATCAATCTATATACAATGTAGTCTTTTTGACCACCTTTTGGGTGAGGAAAGTGACCCACCGCATGAATAACATTCACCCAATCGTTATACATACAATTTACCATTGAAGTTTGACGTTACTTGGACTATATGTATGTACATATATTACAAAGTGTTACATCAGGAATATAATGAATGTGTTTAAACCGAGAGATATTTTTTTTGATTTCATGTGAATTCAAACAAAGTTATGGGATATAGTCGGTTTCGCATAAATGAAGTCCTAGCAATATTCGCAAAGGTACACAGTATTTATACGTTTACCTAGCGCGCGGTACTGAGTGCCAAACGTACGGAGATAATGTAGATTCGTGTACTCTGTTCCTCAATCTACACATCTGAAAATTTCCAATTTACTAAACTAATTAACTCCACACACTATAAACCAGTCGGCGAGGTAATATCTCATTTAAATTTATTAGTGTTTACAATGCAAACTGGATCTAACTCTCGACTGTTCAGTTTACACAGTATATGAAAATGTTATTGTTATGATTAATGCAAGTCAGGTTTCACTAGATAGTTAGAACAAGGAATATGTATTTCTTGAATATCTCGTTGAATAATTTAAAATTTATGTGCATTTTAAAGCTATTTTTTTCGTATATTATATAATAGATAAAAATATATTATATAATAGATACAATGATTGAAGTGAATAAAAAGCTGTATGTATAATAATTGAAGCTATAGATAGTACAATATATAACAATTTATAACGTTTTTTACTATTTACAATAGAGAGAAATTTTCTCGGGAAATATTTTTCTCTATATATTTCCCCTCGTTGTTTCGGGTAGCAAATTGGAAAGTAGGAATGAACAACAATTTGGTATATTTAAAGGGTGTTAATTTTGCATGGAACCGTTACATAAAATTTTAGGGTAGTAATTAATTGAGCTTTACTTTTGATCTTCATAAAAATAATGTACACTCATAACAACTATTATATCGCACGAAAAATAAAATGTTCAACTTAAGTTAAAGACATTATATAAATAATTTCAGCATTCAACAAATATACTGCGCTTGAGATGAATATCTCTCAGAGGGATGTATTGTATTTGCAGTTGGTTATTTATTTATTGGAACTGGCAGTAGGTGCAAGACATTCCTTATGTAATATTTTATTATTAGATATTTTTACGTTATTTGCTATTATTAAATGCTATTGTTTATTATGATTTTTGTCTGTGTATATACATACATATGTATATATATATATTTTTTTTTTTTATAAGACATTCTCTTTGTTTTTTATAATTGTAATTATTATTATCCGCTGTTTTATAGCTTATTATTTTTTATGGTTATGCTAAATGTGTTGTTTGTGTATATACGTATATGTTTTGTTGTTGTCATGTCTGATTTCTATAGTTATTATTTTGTTATATTTTTGACCATTGTGGCGCATTAGGAATTCCTGTAATGCTACAATGGTCCAAATTTTAAATAAATAAATAATTCAGTTTTGAACATAAAATTACACACACACACACACACACACACACACACACACACACACACACACACAAACACACATGAAGCTAATCTAGATTCTAATATTATATTACGTGTAATATTAGTAAGAAAAATTTTGATTTTGAGTGACTTAAGCCCATAAAATCAATCATTTCAATCAATTGTCTGATATAAGTAGTGAATATTGAGCTATGATGAGCTAATTTAAGTTAAGAATGTCAAACCTGCAGAAACTGCCTAAAGATAGCACCCACCTATGTATATGAAGTTTTGATTTACAATACTTCTTTCTAAAAACAAAATCGCACTCTTCCAATATACGGTTTATTAACAATTTCAGTGAAATTTCGTATTTTTTTTTAGTTTTTTTTTACATACATAGATATGTGTACATATGTACATATGTATGTACATGTATGTAATATATATTATATTTTTAAAACAATCTCCAATAGCATATTTGTTAAAATTGAAGTTGATAAATAGATAAATATTAAATAGAAGGGAAAAATATTAAATTTTACAAAACGTTTGAAAGTCGTAGGGCTTCAAAGCTCACGTTAGTGGGTTGTCTAGCGAGCGGCCCACTTGACTCTTGACTCCTATACTTTGTAAAGTAAACACATTATGGAATTTTTCTCTCATAGTACTACGCATCGATTGAAATACTCGTATGAATCCCAGCTTGTGTATAACGATCCAAATTTGAACACTTACGTATCCACTGGCATAAAAGCACGTTTTCCGTAACGTGATTAAAACAACATAACAAATTTGATCGATTTCTTTAGTGAAATTCTTTAAAAAATTGCATTGTTGTGCAAGGCTTTTATAAGAGTAGGGAAATAAATGCAAGACTTCAACGACTTGTGACGCAATTATGTATAAGCGACCCCCTCAAATGCGCGATGTAAACAAAATTTACGTAAAACATTTTTGATAAATATTATTTATTCCGAAGCAGTAGGTGTACGTATTCGAAGGGGGTGAGGTTTTCATTGTTTTTACTTTTTCAAGATATTTTTCTCGTTAATTTTTTTTAAAAGGGTGTGGAAAAACAACTTGAACTAGGAAGAGTTGTGACGTTGTGATTTTGTTACGAATATATAAATCAAGGTCGGTGTCGTTGTATAATATTTTACCGTTCAAGTTAAAAACTTTTAACAAAATGCGCCCTCGTTAACCTTTCTTTGATCTTTTCATTTCGTAATAGCAAGAAGAAGTCGTATATTTTTCATGTGCGCAATGAAATCGGCAAGTGTTACGTCAATTACGTGATTTGACAAGCAATGCCGTAATTATTGACGTAACTTTTGCCATATTATATTATTGCACACAGGCAGAAATTGCACAACATATTTTTATATAAATCTCAAAATATATACATGAGCCTGAATATTATTTTAAATTTTTTGCATTAGCATTTTTGTATTACGAGATACAAAAATTTGTTTTTTTTTGTATTATATGGTTTAAAACTTCAAATTGAAAATGAGTATTATTGAAAATGAGACACGACAGTCCGGATTAAAAACACCTAATACAACCTGGCCAATAAGATGAATAATATATGAGGGGATGGTGTATCAATTGTAGTCAAATCTTTTCCCTGTTTGTTTTGTTAACTTTCTTCGTGAAACTTTTTTTTTCAGCAGTATGCAGTATAGAGTATATCTCGAAGGATTGTGGACGGTCAAGTCAATTTTGGCTCATTTAACTGGCAATAAAAATCATTCACATAGAGGATGCGGTTTAAAGTGCACGTTTAAAAGGTTAAGCCGAGATGATCTCGGCGAAGACTTAATTAAATTTTCCCAAAGGATCGTCTCTGCGATTTTATTAAGGAGCGATGCGAGAAAACGTGAAGACTCATTCGGCGGGATGATGTTGTTTGTCAGGAAATGAAGCGAAGATGCATCACCCGATGATGCACTTCCTGATGGTAGGGTGGTGGGAGGGGGAGTGATGGGAGGGACGCCCCATCACGACTGCACCGAGAGATGCACCAGCGTTGCACTAGAATTAGCGAACGAAGCGCGCGCGCTCGTGCACACGCACACACTCTTCCACCAAACTCGATATATATATATTCCCTCTACCCAGCCTCCCTCATAAACGAATGTTTACAGAGTTAATGTATAGTTCTATGACTTACTAAAGTACTAAAAAGGTTTTCGTTAGAGTACCGAATTACATACATAGGTGAAATATTTCAGCGAGAAGACTCGTAATACCCACCTACTTATGTATGTCCATATGTACATATTATGCATATAGGCACTAATTTTGTTTTTATTTACTTCTATAGCTCCTAATTTCTCTTGGAAAATGATTTAAGTGGAAATTTTTGTATCTAAATTAAATATTTTAAAGAGTCACGTAGAAATTCTCCGGTAGATAAGATTTTTGGCTGCGATATTTTTCGTAGATATTACCATACGCACTAGGAGAGACATATCGATATCTTTGAATGCCTATCTTGGCTGCCATATATGTATGTACATATACATACATACATACATATGTAATAAGAAAATTTTGATATGAAATTGAAATTCAAATATTTAACCTACTCATTTCATAGTTCAGGGCAGCCCAACCTATATGAAGTTGTGATCTACAACAGTGCTTCCCAAAATTGGGGGTCGCGACCCCCTAGGGGGACGTAGGATTTCTCGCGGGGGCCGCGAAAATATTCAATAGAAATTACAAATATTCATTTATGAATATTTTTCCACATTACATATTTAGGTAATGTATATATTTAAGTCTGTTAAATAATAAAACATTATATGAAAACTTTCCAACAAAAGCTTTCTTTGTGGTCAAAAGATATTAGTCAAGGACGCACGGAGTTGTTTTCGTGTTTGAATGATTTTCTCACGAATAATGAAATATCACTGTCGACTTCAGTGAAAAATGTTATACTTCATCACATGGCCGAATCGATACTATTTTTCAAAAAATATTTCCCAAACTTGAATGAGGATGAAAGGAACAGATGGATAAGAACACCATTTTCCAAGTCCTTAAAATATGATCATATTACGTGGACAGCCCAAGAAGAGTTGATCGATATAAGATCAGATAATTTGCTTGAAGTGAAATTTAATGAAAAAAGTATTGCAGAATTTTGGTTAAGGCGACAGCCAGAATATCTTGCTATTGGAAAAGAAGCCCCGGTAACTCTTATTCCTTTCGCGACTACGTACCTATGTATGCGAGACAGCATTTTCGTCATTACTTATATTAAAAAATAAGCAAAGGTCATGCCTTTCCACGGAGACCTTAGAAGATGCTTTGCGAGTTAGCATTTCTGACATTGAACCCGATATCGATTTGTTTTATAAAAACATGCGACGTCATCTATCGTATTATATCGCTCACATTCCATCTAGCGTTCCGGTGACTACCAGACTCTCCAGATTCTCCGTATTCTTCCTGGAAATATTGACAAATTAGGAAAGAACCCCTTTCCTACATGTCATGGAGAGTTTTTCTGAAACTTCCAGCTCTTTGAGGATGGAGTTTCTTTGAAACTGCCATCTTGCAGTCCAGAGATGTGCAGCACCCTCTCCAATACCACGTTTAGAATGCATCTAGCATGTCCCTTTCTCTCTTTTTCAGAGTACATGTATCGACTCCAATGCAATGGCCAATGGGGAACACCAGAGATCACACTAGATAGATTTTCGTTCTTCTCATAATATAGCGGTTCTTCTAATTCTTTATCGTTTTCACAAATTACTACTTCTCTGCGGATTTCCGATTGGCATCCTCCTTCCCTTGAGATCAAGGCACCTATGTATTTCAGGTTACATTTGTCAAAAGAAGTACATTTAATGAATGGAGTAAATATCGACTTAAAATCAAGTGATTGACTGGTTGGGCAGCCCTGTCATAGTCCAATGATTTTACTTACCCTGTATTGCACCACCTTACATATGTATGCAGTTGTCCAAATGTCAGTTTGTGTTTATTAAAGGAGACATGTTTTAATACTTTTTAATCAAATTAAGACAAAGCCAATGGCTGATTATCATTAAACTATTCATCAAACCAACAGGAACTTTCAAAATTTGCTACATTTTTCCAGAACTATTATATAAATGGAGTATCTACAGACTTTCCTCCTATTATTTAACAAGGCTTATTGTTGTATTATTTGAATTACTTATGCTTCAATACGTTATATTATACGTCTTGCATATCGTCAAAACTTCATCAGACTAGGATGACCATCCTCGCGTCGAAACAAGTGGGACACACTTAGGCGAGCGTGACCGCGAGCGGTGCAGCAAGAGCGCATCACCATAATAGAAAGAGCATCAGCGTTTCATCAGAGAATTGAAGAGCAGTGGGTGTATTGGTTTGGAGCAACAGTTTTCCGTGGTCGAGGATTTATTGAGTGATTTACGAGGCCGCGCCACGACCGATCCGACAATTTGGTTCGATTTGAATGCGAAACGACCCCCTGTCGGTTCCCACATCTCGGTAGAAGGGCGAATTTTAATTCGTTTCCCACCGAAGAAATAGAAAGGACACCACTACCGAACGACGCTGTGCACTTATTATGCAAATGGCGAAATTCGATTCGATTTGAATAATTGCCATCGTCGCTGATCCGCGTCGCACACTCGACCCACACTTTGACGAGCGATGAGTTCGCATCTCGAATGTGAGATATTGATATGCGGGAAGAACCGTTTTCATTTTTATTAAGGGTAGTCCCCGAACCATGATCCAGTTGTATTTAAGTTTTGTATTAGTTTATTTATCAAGTGTCAAGTTTGACGTATAGAATAAATACTAATTGTTATGTAACTTAGTAAGAGAATTCAAAGATAAAAAGAAACTGCATACACTGGTATTAATTTATGAAATTTTAATTTGCTTCTTTGCATTCTTCAAAAATATTTAGCAAATAAGTCTGACTTCATAGATTGCTTTAATGGTTTTTTTTTAAGATTTGGAGCTGCATCATAGTCCAAGCTAGAGTTTGAGTTTGAGCATCAAGTTTGAAACCGAACTCGGAATTGCAATTGCATATTTCCATTATTTTTATACTTTAGTTTAGTTATGTAATGTGCTATTTAATCATATTATAGCTTTCATTCCTTTCCATTTCATTTGTTTATTTTGTATTTACCTTTTTCATTTGTTTTTTATATTTGTAAATTTCAATTTCTTCTTATATTCTATCTTATAACCTTTTCCAAATATTTTAATACTATAGTTTAATTATGCAATGTACTACATATTTTGTCATGCCTTTATTCTTTACTTTTTAATTTGTTTTCCTTATATTTATCTTTTTCATTTTTGTAAAAATCTATTATTGGACTCGGGTGTTACATATATTATTTATTTACTTTTTGTGTTTTTTATACCTATCTCTGTACATCCTGTCTGTTGATTTTTCAATTAATAAAATAAAATAAAATAAAATAAAATATATATAACTCATATGCACGAATTGTTTTTCGACAGATTTTTTACATAAATAAGGTATTGAAAATCGTAAATGGGCTTCACATTATACATTAATATATAACGTATTTTAATGTTCAAATCCACCAATTCTCAATGTATGTTTATATTCAAAATTTACTGTTCGATACTTACTTACTTCAGAGATATATTCCGTGCAAACAACATGCATATTATATTTAAGACATGTATGATGTGTATGTTGAAAACGTTTCAATTTTAAATACGAGGATGCTTCGAAAAATTAATACCCGGTGCAATACATATAATTTATGAAAGACCGTAGTTTAAGTTCGTTTTATATAAATAGTATGTATACTCATTAATTTCATAAATTTTAAACTCAAATTAACATTAAGACTGCACGTGTGTGGTTAAACTGAGTTTACTGTGGTGTGGTCTAGAACTTGAAATAAATTATTTCTGTAATATCATCATGGAACAATCCACATGGAAAATTAATCATAGGTTTCGCTTATCAAATAATTTGGTATAGATACATATGTACATGTGCCAGCAGAGGTTGTGTTAATCCTAACCACCGGGTTCGAGTCTTGGTTTGACCTCAAATTATTTGAAGTATTTCTGCAGTGCTGCTGGTCAGACTAGGCTATTTGTGACTTCTATTGGATCGTTTCCTACTAGAGTTTGCCAATTTACCTAATTTCATTGTGGAAACGGTTCCTAACCACAGTGTCAACCGACCTACTTTATGAATATACCACTATTTTGATACAATTTCAAATTTCAAATTTGTAAATTTATATATGAACAAGTTTAAAACCATATGTGTCACTTAGAGACAATCTGTAATAGTACTATGGTAAAATATATTAAAATAAATAAAATACGTATATACATATGTATGTAGTTTATGATCTATGGTTCAAATCGTACCTACATATGTATATGTATTGGATAGTTTTTTTTATCTCATAAATTTTTTTATCTCATAAATTTTTTTATCTCACAAAATGGTCACACGTACTAGGACATGTCTTTGCAAACAACTGTAGTAGCATATATGAATTTAAGTGCCAAAGGACAGTCGCTATTAATCTTGAAGTGTTTGTGTGCGATGCCTACGGTGGGTTTTCTCGTGGAAAATCGCAGACAAAATACATTTTCACATTATTGCCCTCCATTGTATGGAAATATAATTTATTTGTCGGCGGCCTTCCGACCGCGTCTACCGGGGATTTGCCCGGTTTCTTTTATTTGCCCCCCGCTTAATATGTGCTTTATTGTGTTGAACCCTGGCTAAGGGATGTATGATCCAACAGAGGCAGGTAAATAAGCGTCAACAACACCCCTAACCTCCCCCAAACCCACCCATCTAGCCTCCGAGTATAATGAATGTATATTCGAGGAGAGCCGCACATTATTATTTATGAATTATTCTATTCCTGGCGCACACTCGTTTCTCATACAATTTTCTGTTTCTGAGAAGAAACGAAAATTTATTGCCGTCGCTAATGTGGGAGGTGTCTCTCTTTCGTAGAAAAACATCAACATATATATCACATATATACAAGTAAACGTGTGAATCCACCCTTGTGTTTCGATCAATGATATCTCGTTGCTTTTTTTACCTGAGCGATGCACATCTCTTCACGGTTGGACTATTCGACTGACATATTCAAATCATCGCTCGTTGATGTCTTGTGAAAATCTCAGGCAATCACTTAACACGCAATACTACGTATATGTGTGAAGTCTAATGTATTCACATTAGTTGTTACAGATACGAATTGGATTTTATTTCATTATTTTGGAGTTTTCAGTACATATTTCATGTGGAGGTGCTGAAACGTGAATACATAATTTACCAAAAATAAATCACGTTAAATACATATTATATATACACTCGCCCATAGTGGCAAATTCATATCATAAAAATATCGATGTTGGATTATTACGTTTTGAATGGACTTACAACCTTACTTTTGACGTTTAAAAGAAGTGGAAATTCATCTAAAATTGCAAATAATTCATTTTGAAAGTACACTTGCGATATTTCATAAGAGTACACTAAACATTACAAAAGCCAAGCTAACTATTGCAAAAAATCATAGCATTACAAAAATGCCTTGCGAACTTAAATCACATTCACACGTTATATAATTGAAAAGAATAAATATTTCCACTTTGAGGACGAGAAGAATTGTAGTTGGAGTCTATAAAATTATAAATAACTATTACAATACTGCCTTATGATCGATCTCATTGAGTCTAACAAAAGCACTCATTCGAGAGGGTATAATCTCAGACTCCAAAAGATATTTAATTCAAAATAAATAGAGAATCCTTCTTTTCAAATATTTAGAGTGGTTATAATTTGACCTTAACCTTTTTAAAAATAAACTTGATGATTTTCTTAAAATGAATGGGTTTTCGTAGTTCTTCCTTTTTCAGTATATATTTTTCTTTTTTTAATTTTTAATTTAATTTCCTCAATTTTGAATTTTTTTAAATTATTATGTTATTGTTTTTGCTTTATACCTACATACATATATTATATGCCTTTTTCGTTTTGTATACCAACCCTTTGGGTCCCCTTTCACAAGTATTCTTAAATAAACAAAAAAAAACTTTTATAAATCTTTTAAAAGTTTCATTGAAATTTATTTTTAACGTAGCATACTGTATATTGAATGTAGCAGAATTTTGTCATTAAAAGCATTAATAATTTGATATGTAATGAAGTGTATAGAAAAGTATGTCTTCAGTAAATTATCTAGAAGATAAAATTAATTTATATCGGAATATGTTCCATTTTTTAATTATATATATTTATCAGTTAATATTTTAAAAATTTTCCAATATGAAATGTTCGAAATACGAGTTTTTTTTACATATATCCCATATCTAAATGCTTTGTATGTAAATTCGAATTCAAAAAGCTTATAAAAGCGTATGTAAGTTACGCCAATTTTTTTATCGGAATTGTTCTTGGCTGTTATCTATTTTTCTATTTCGCATTTATCTTACGAAAGCGGAAACAATATCTACACTTTATCGGTGCATACGAATTTTTGATTTTGGAAATTTTTCACTTTCTACTCCGGCTCTGCGTACAGTAAATAGGTTTTGTCCAAAAACACCACTTATCTACGGTAATTCAATTGTTTTTCGTGGCAAATTAGTGTTACTTCCTGGGCAATCCATAAAAAAGATTAGGCGGCGGCCCCGTACCGGCAATTTCGTGAACCACTTTACATACATACATGTTATCAAATTAAACATGTCTTCACTAGAAAAATTACCCTGCACGCGAAATACTATCGCTACAGAACCTTAGATATATTATCAGAAGAAAAAAAAAGAATATTAATAAGACGATAGTGAGAAATATGTACATATGTACACATTATATTAAATATAAGTATTAAGTAAGCTGTTTTTGATACTATATTTGGAGCAAACGTAATCAAATTTTCAGGGACTATATCTCGTACTTAGGACTTTATACGTAGAGTGAAAAAAAGTGTGAATCTTTGTCGACATGTCTGATCACAGCGTGTTTCCGGTTTGGTGCGCCTCTTGGTTGATTGATGAGAGAGCGCCGGGCCCCCATTTCACACTCTCCATTGTCCGTCCAGATCGTTCCTATCTGATAGTGAAATTAATAACGTTATTATAATGTGTATGTACGTTTGCATTCGTTGCATTGTTACAGCGTTTTCAGGTGTGTAATTTCGTCGATGTAAACAGGTGTATTCGCGCCCGGAACCGATTTGTACTCGAACCCGCTACCCTATCATTTATTATTATGTACACATTATATACGCCAGATGCTATTGAAGATATTTTTAAGGATTTTAGAACAAGAGTTCAAGCTTATATGTATATATATATATATATATATATATATATATATATATATATATATATATATATATATATATATATATATCTATATTTATCCTTAAATTTTTAAATTTGTGGGAATCGTATGATTGACCAAACAATATATGTACATACATATACAAGTATATTCAAATATGTAATTTTTGGTTTGGAAATAGTTACTAGTTAAATCTATTAGTCTAATATTGACGGAGAATAATTCGCGAGGTAACATATGTACATACATATGTATATATTATGTATAATATATACTTAATATGTAGGTGTGGCATAAAAATATCTACCTTAAAATCACTAAAACTCAAATTATCTCTCGCATATGAGAAATACATACAAACATTACGCTTTATAAAGATAATATGTAATTCCATAAAGAAAATGTATATATTTTTTATTACATATACATACGTACTTCTTATATTCCATGACAGGAGTTATCCGAAGGCGACACATATGATTAGATTATTTTTGTACATATGTATGTATATATGTAAGTACTAACAATTTTCTCAAACATAACAGGACATTCCTATATAATACAATAGAGACATCTATGGACAGTCAGCAAAGTTCTTTATAAACAGCAAATTTGCGATAAATACATGTAGGTAGGTAGCATATTTTTCAGATTCAAAAAATTCGAGATGCTAATAACACGAGAAACCGAAAGGGGAGAAGATTAAGCTAGAAAAATTAAAAAATTATAACTGAAGATGGTCGATGTGTGTTTTAACTATAACAAAATCAGGGTATTTGACCGGGACTTAAGCATACGAATTTTCCACTAGTATGAAGTAGCTCAAATATGTATGACAAAATAAATTAATATTTGTAAGACAGTGACTTTGGTGACAATACATTCCCGCTAGAAATCGTAAGCTACATACGTAGTTTTGCGTTTAAATACTTAAACCCTGGAATTTTGTTCTCTTTTAAGATGCAGCTTTTATAAAAGTATGTGATTTTATCCAACATGATACAATAGCCCTTTTAGAAACAGATTATAAAATCATACATACAATCAAAAGGTCATCATTTAACCGTACTTTTAAACTGTACTACGCTTATAGTAATTGCAGAAAATGTTCTGAATACGGGAACGTAATAATTAGAATACGCATAGAAGTACAGTGACAATCATTTATTTTTTCTCGAACACTCCAATTTGTAATATCGAGATGTGTATAATAACTCGTGTCGTTTTGCCACCGGTGGCAATCATCATAAAGCATAAAAATTCGCATACGGGTCCAAATCGTGGTCGTTAAACGATGCATTCGTTCGCCTTTCGCCAGGTATATCTAAATTGGACGAACAGGTAAGTAATGGCGTTTCCCATAGTTTGGGCTAACAGTTATTTTATTATTTTACAGGGAAATCAGGGCCAGATTTTGATGGCTGTGTGTGTCTCGTGATGATATGTTGATATCATTTTTCATGCGAAGCACCATTCGATTCGCCCATTACCATTGTTTCGCAGTTTTCTCTTTTGTGGATGTTGTCCGTCTCTTATTTCCATGTCGATTATCCCTAACTACGTTGTGTGCTTGCATAACCGCGTGCAAACAATCGAGACCGGGAGATTTCTCTAAATTTAAACCGAAACGATCTCGTGTATGCATAATGGATACGGACCATTTATTTGCTTTTATTCAACAAAAATGTGTGATTGAAAATTGTATAAATGTTTTGAAATAATCGGGGATAATTAATGGTTACATATGTACATATGTCTATACAGTAAAGTTCATATGTACATATGTACGCACTATAATAAAATAATGTTGTGCCCGTTGATTTCAACGTGGCTTCGGAAAGGAATTGATACACGAATTAAAATAAAGTTATATGTTACCCGGCTTCGCTCAGTATTTGTAATATAAACAGCTTAAACATGAAAAAACAATCTAATAGTAAACATTAATTTGTTTTTATATTAAATTCGAATCGAAAAAACGATATGGATATCGTCGTCATAGAAACTTGATTTGTTTTCGATGCTCCCAACCAAATATAGTTATATAGTTATATACAAAGTCTTTTTCAAAATTATATTTACCCGGCTACGCTCAATATTTGTAATATAAACAGCTTTAATATGGCGAATCTAATGGTAAATATTAATTTGTTTTTTTTTTTATTAAATTTATTTGAATTTATTGAAAAATTTTACCATATCGAATCGTAGTCATAGAAACTTTGATTTGTTTTCGATGCTCCCAACAAACATTACATACATACAAAGTCTCCTTCGAAATTATATATTAGATATGTTATATATGTATGTATAAATAAAGTGTAAGGTAATTTATAGGCGCGCGCGCGTATTAATCATTAAACGCTTGCCGTTCATGCCGTCAAAATTATGAATGAATGTGTTTGTGTCTTCGCTCCCACACATCTGACGCTGACGCCACCCGTTCCAATTCAGGCGCTAAATATCAGGAGCACATATCAGACGCTCCACCCCCACACACCCTCGCATCTCTTCGACACGATCGGTTGTCACGCCACATCCATGTGCATAATGTATACTCCTGGTATTCTAAAAGTCCATGGATCCGTATGTATGTATGATACATACTATGTACATACGCACATATCCACAAACATACATACATCGCGTCAATTTTAATATATAATATATAAATCTAATATATGTATAATTTCGAAAGAGACTTTGTATGTATGTAAGTATCTTTGGTTGGCAACTTCTTAAACAAGTCAAAATTTATATGACGACGATTCGTTTTTTTTTCGATTCAAATAAATTTAATAAAAAATGAATATTTACTATTAAATTCGCCATGTTTAAGCTGTTTACATTAAAAATACTGAGCAAAGCCGGGTAAAACAACTAGTATATTACTATAATAATAAAATTGGTTTGGCTTAGGTTAAATATCAAACTTTCAACCGATTGTTTTTATGAAAAATTTGAAAGATGAAGATGAAATAGCTTTGCACATTGCTTTGGATGTCATTTTTTAGTATTACTTTTTGATACGGTTTGATGCTATGAATCGTGTTTCATATAACATATGTACATATCGTCAAAAAAGTCAAAAAGTGTCTTTTTTCAGTAGAGCCGATTGGAGTTTGAAAGTGGTGAACACTTCCCTGCAAGTGAAAAACGACACTATAGCCCTGTGTCAACCGTAACTTGAATAAGGTAAATTATATTTTTCTAGCTAAAATAATGATTTTGTAAAGAGATTATGCAATCGATAACTCAAAAATCGTTTTTTTTTTTTACTTGTGACGTTTTTCTTCCGGATTGAAGATATGCTCGTTGTGCAATATAATATATTTTATTTAGTAGAGAATAAATTTGAATTGGTAGAAAATTGTATTCTTAAGTTACTTTGAATTTATAGCACAAAACTTTAATAATTTTCTTTGAATGATTGTCAAAAAAATTCGTTAAAATTGGACTTAGTCCACTATTACGATCCGACACGCGCAAAGCGTACGTGAGCTTTTCTTTACACCGTGCAGGATTGGATGAATTTTTCCTCATAAATCACGTCGGATATATTCATCAAATCACGTCGCTCTTAATCTGTTAGTACTGCAGCGAGCCGGGGGGAGGAGTAGGAGGAAAAGGATCGGGAGGAATAGCCTCAACACTCCCTCATCCCCTCGCATCCCCTCATCCTGGCGTCTCTCCACCGCTCTCTCCACTCCTCGCCTCTTCCTTCCTCAATTTATATTTCTTAATTTCTTATTTTTACGCTGCTGCGTTCTTAATCTCACCGGCTGGGGGGGAGACAGAGGGAGAGGAGAACTGCGTCCACCCCCTTTGCCCTCCCAAACCTCGTTTCGCCCTAGCCTGATTTCTCTGCGAGGGGTCGTTGTCAGGATGAATGAAAGTGTCGTCTCGCGAGGGACATTTCGGTTCATTCATGAATCGGTGACCACTGGTTGAGGGGACACCACCAAATATCAGGAAAAGCTTTTGATGATCTTTTTTATAACTTATAAATCAATCCTTTTTCAAATATGTATAAGTTGAGCAGCTACTTAAATATATGCTAAAACGGTTGACAAGTGTATGAAAATTACTTGTATATAGTATCAATGAGTTAACCATAATATTAAAAACGGAATATGTGAATAACGGAAAATAATGTTATGCAAACTTAAAGGTATGCAAAAATATTACAATTAATTATTTACTAACATTAAAATAGAAAGATTCGTCAGCTTGGTAGACGGTTATCAGTCCACTAACTGATAACTAGACTGCGGATAGAGAGCGTGCCTTTTCCAGGAATCGGGGCGGTTTGGCTCTATTTACAAAGCTAGAGTGCAAAAAAAAGGTTCGGCTAACCTTTAACAAAGCATTTACAACAATTGAACAATGAACGGCGTGATTTGGGTCCGTAGTCTACTGATAACTAGAGATCGGCGCGGGACTGTGCTATTTGGACAAAAAAAATGGGAGATTTGGGGCTATTTTCCAGGAAAGAGGGCAAACTACAAAGCTAGAGAGTAAAAAAAGGTTCACCATAGAAATGGACAATGGTGCGCAGGGTCGCGCCGAAGCTTACTTATAACTAGAGGTAGGATAGTCAACCTTTAACAATGAATTTACAACCATTGAACAATACACGGCCCCCTCAGGCTCCGGTGACTACTTATAACCAGAGATAGGCGCGGAAGTGCGCTAAAACGGGTTCCTATTGTCAATTTCTATTGTTAACCGAACAATAGAAATTGTCAAAAGGAACCCATTTATTTCGAGCCAGCGCATCAATGCACCGGAGAATGCTTATAACTAGTCACCGGACCCAGAAGGTGCCGCGTATTGTTCAAAGGTTGTAAATGCATTGTTAAAGGTTTGCCGAAACTTTTTTTACAAAGGATTTACCAAAATGGAACAATGAATAGCACTGTGACTATCCTACCGCTACTTATAACATTATATTTATGACGTCAGAAAAATGTGTGGGCATGCCCGTGATGATTTCTGTAAAAACATTGCCCAAAAACGGGAACGGGAATTACATACGTTATTGTGGCATTGCAACGCATGCCGAGTTCAGCTAGTGAATAGTAAAAACAGGTCAAATGTGTAAGAAAAATTCAATTGAACACAGTATTGATAAAATAAGAATCGTTTATTTATTTTGAAAGTGTAATTCACTTGATTTGATACCGCGCTATTTTGGTTTGCGCGGTTTCGTTTAAGAGATTTTATCCCTGCGTTTTTGTCTCGCGCGGTTTTGTCGGGACACCCATAAATATAATGTTATGAAAAAATGGACCCGATATACATACATACAAATGTAAATCAGTCGATTTTATAGGAAAAAATAATATATGTATATATTTTTTAGTGGAATCATATTTTGGCAAATATTGTATTTAAAAATTGTGAACATCTTCACATATACGAGATAAAATAGAATATTGATTATAAGCGCTATACTACATATGTATGTATGTTCAGGCTGAAATAATATTTTGTAAATTATATAAAATACAGAACTTTGCAATTTCAATGTCTACTTTTCACGTTAGACCAACGAAAAAACTTGCATAAAACATTCATATATCAAAGAGGGTGTGAAACCAAACTGTTATCTGTTAGCCATATTAATCTGGATGAGTGTTTTTGTTGTTGAAATACAAGGATCAATATCCTTAATTAAGTCAATTGATTAAGTTACTTCTAAAATAAGTTTTTTTTTAAATGGCGAATTGTTTTTTGATAATTTAGCAGTGCATTTCTTTTCGTAGAGTCTGCTATAATGTAAATTTTTATATACAAATATGTATGATTTTATTGAAAAATCTCGACGCAAGTGCTCACTTTCAGAGCATCTACTGTGATCCTACGAGCGTCAGTGGCGTGTGCCTAAAATTGTGAAAATAGTTTAGGAATCACTGGTCGATTTCTGTGTATATCTGTTAGTGTTAATCTTTACGGAAGATTACCCAGTCAGGGCTGTACTAAGCACTGTAGTGGGTCAGGGGGCCCCCATTATCGGCACACACGATCGCTCATAATATTTGAACACGTATTCGGGGGTCCGACAACGCGTGACCTCTCGACCGCGAAAGTTTAGATCGTTTTAGATTTTTTTGTTATACAGGTAAAATTAATGTAGACAACACGCGACTTTCAGAGTGTTGATTGATGATGATTTTGTTGGATGTGCTTGGGTAGATCATACACAAATGATTTCAGCAGTTTTGTCACCACGACAAACAATTTTTTCATCTGACGAAATTTGATTGGCCAGTTTACCTATAAAAGCCTAGTTGTCAGAAATATCTACTTGAATGGTCAGCAGTATAGATCGCTGGTACCGTTAATGCTAACTACCGAGAGGCTCCCGGGCTTAAGCCCTGGGTTGACCTCGATGGAAAAAAAATATTCGGAATATTTCTGCAGTGTAGCTGGTTATTTGTGACTCCAAGTTGATCGTTTCCTATCAGTTTGCCAATTTATCACATTTTATCGTTGAAATGGTTCATCGTCAAATTGGCAAAAACAACTTACATATCTGAAATTATTATTATTATTGAAAACTAGTATTGTACCCGATCGCATGGGTGTTGGCCAATTAAGTTATTTAATAAAAATAAATAAAATAAACGTGTCGGTTCTGTGTTCGATCCGCACGCGGTCGAATTGATTTCTAACAATTTTTAAATATATTTTATTAAACGTTTATATTTATTCGTTTAATATGAAATAAAATGGTAAAAACTACCTGCCTATCTACATATGTATAAACGATATAAAACACCAAAAGAAAAAAAATTAAATAAATTTTCAATAGATGGCGGTAAATATTCAGAGACTTAGCACCATCTATAAGCCTAGAGGAAATATTATTTGTTTTAGCTGTAAAGTACATATGTATGACGAATCGAAACGATTTTTATAATACGGCGAGCGTTATCTTACACACATACACAGACAGATTGACACACAGACACACAGAATAGCGGTATTATATATATATATATATATATATATATATATATATATATATATATATATATATATATATATATATATATATATATATATATATATATATATATATGTAAAATCTATAAATTGAAATATACAATATGTATATGTATACAAGTTTTATAACATAGGTGTAACTCAATGGCAAACAATTATGGAATCATGGGAAAATATAAATTATAAATAAAAATACCTTTAAAAATAAGAATTATCCAATAATCTTTTCATCAAAGTAGATGAAATTCTTTGATTGTGTTGTATTTCACTGTCGAAAGATTAATGTATTAGGATACATATGTACTCTTCATAGGGGATTCTTTCGATATGTGAAATATATAAGTATCTATAAAATATGTAATTTAAGTCATAATGATGTTGAGGGTTCCTGTAAATTTCAGTGATATAATTAACTGTAAGTGTATTCATTAGAAAATTAAGCATACTTGTCTGTAATTGTACATCAAATAAGTCACTATATGTTCAAGAAAAAATAATAGTAAGAAAGGACTAGGCAGAAGAAGTTTTCTCAGACGAAATTTTTGTAGTATAAGGAGTTGGTTCCCACAATATTTGTAAGTAAAACTGTTCAACTAAGTGTTTACTGATATCTGAAAGGAGAAAGTATTCAAGGAAGACCTTTAAAAGTGTGAATAGTGACGATATACATATGTAAGTAATTAAGTATATATGTACCTATATATGTATGTACATACGATTGAAGTAGGGAAATATTCGTATGTTCTTTTAACATTTGATTTTTGTAGATTTAATAGTTGATATGTATACATATGATGTATAGAAGTAGATGAAGAAATTCTCTGTTAGGCAAAACTTTTAATTAAAAAAAAAGTCGATGGCCCCACGTTCGAATCACGCACGAGTGAAACCTATTTTTTCTGTTCATTTATCTAGCATCTACCATTTCTAGGGATATTGTTCTAACCGTGTCGTCCTTTCCACTGACCGTTTTCTGGCTCGTTGAAATGTCAGCGTCGGTTAGTAAATAAATCCACTAGAAAAATTTCAACACACTGTCGACGATCGTATCTTAGCTACCAAACTACTATGTAGTTGAGCTGTTCACAGCTCGTGACTGCCACACTTAATCTAACATGTGCTACCTAACCTATACACCGTATCACACAATTCATCACTTGTAAAAATCGTGAAAAATTAATTTAAACCATCGAAATTGTATATAATCTGATTGAGTATTATTTTTAATGATTTTTAGTAATTGTATTATGATGGGTTTTGACGTTGCGACCAGGATGTACAAAGTATCATACATTCAATAATAAAATCATACGATTTTAAATATACCGGCTCAATCTATGAAAAGTAAATCATAGTACATACATAAATAAGTTAGATAATTTTATACTTTTTAGTTTTTTAATATATTTAATTTGAAAATTTTTGTATGGTTGTAATGTCATAGTGAGAGTTGAAAAACATTAAATATTGGTATATTATTGGAGAAAAACGTGTATTAGGGAAATAACAGATGATAAATTTAAGAAAGATTTAATCGACAAATCTAAATGATGTCTTATGAGCTGATAATGATGATCACTGGTGAGACAATGTAAATTATAATGGACAATTTATGTATTCTGGTAAACTTATACAATTGTTTTCGAAAGATACATACATATACGTAGAGATAGATATAATTCTGCTACCAGTTTTTGTACTGGATTTATAGATTTATATATTTTGTAAATTGAATCAAATCTGATTCACATATTTGAACTTTCAGGATTTGATGATGACCTTTCTGGAATATGGTGCTTTATTTCTTGTCATAAAAAGCATAATTTTATTACGTTATATATGTTATATATACAAACATAAGTATTCACTATGAGTGTTTCCAGAACATAACAAGATTTTTGACTTTTCGTTTCGGTTATTTTTTTGTTTTAATTTTTTGGGAAATAATCAGTTGTTTTTTGGGTCGAGTAATGGACGCCCAGCAACTTCTCGGATAACATTAATTTGGGGGGGGGGGGTGGGTTTGGGGTGGGGTTGTGCGTGGCAGTTTACCGTGAGGGTGGTAGGAGTATGTAGAGACACCCCTTCTCATCCCATCGTCGAAGTCTTCAAGCTTCCCCCATCCCTTGGAAGCATCCCTTTTCCGAAAGGCGGAAAAGGCGACCCACCCTTACTCCATCCCCTATATAGCCAAGACACGAGGCGGCCGAATAATGTATACGTTAGAAAGCGCGGGGTAAAAAAACTAATTAAAAAAGCAATCAAGGCTTTTCTTGGGTGAGCGTTCCTATCTGCTCCGCGTGCTCGGCTCCACCACCACCTTCTCACCCCCCGTGGACTGAGGGGGATGATGGGGGTGGTTGCTACATCGAGTCGTCGTCGTACTCGTGAGGGAACCTTTGAATATGGAGATAGCACTCAACTTTCGACTTCTTCCCTTGCGTATTATTATTGCTCGGGGGTTTGGGGTGGTTTGTGGGTGGTGGTGGTTGGGATGTGCGATTGGTTAATTGAACCGCTTTTGTCGTTTTTGTTTCTGAGCGGGTGTGCCGGTGCGATTCTTCTTTTTAATCGAATTTCTCCCGCTTCCGTGACACGAAATTAAATTGATGGCTGTTGGTGTGCTTTGTATGGATACGGCTCTGTGTAGCTCGAAGAAAAATAGGGACATTTTCTAACCCTTTTCCAGCGCTGACGACGTTCAATTCCTGAGAAATATTACCCTTGAGTCAGTATTATGAAAGACTTATGTATTTGATAATATATAACAAAACCAAAGTATTTGAAGTACCTAGCAGCAATGTAGATTTTTAACCTTTCCCCTTATTTTTCGCAGCATTTTTAGGTACTTACTACATATTTCGAGCACATTTGTTTTATATCCACCACATTCAATAATAATCATGCTTTCAATTCATGTTTTTCCGCTTTCATTCCTTTCAGATCATGACAATCATACATACAAATTATAGTAAAAAAGTGAAAGTTTTTCTGACAACAGAATTCAGAAATACAGAATTCTGTTTTGTTTTTATGAAGATGTCCCGCCACTGAATTGCCAATTGAAAAATAGATTTATTTGATTTCCAAACCTTTAATTGTGCTCGATTATGGTTTTTCATCATATATTTTTTAAGAATAATTCATTTAAGATTTAAGATAAGTAATTTCAGATTTTCTGAATCAATGTAATTACATATCTATATTGCCATATTAAAAATCGTTAACCAGAAAAGTTTTTCATACGAGAAAAGTACACGTGTTAATTTTTAAACATTCTCTTCGTCTTTTTGTAATGGAACCACAATTTTCACTTATTATGTATATTTTATTACACAGTCATTTTGACTGTTTATTTGAATATGAAATTTTAAACTAAAATCAATCAATTTTCACTAATAAATACGTACATATGTATATGCTACAGTGTGAGTGTACATTTCGTGTTCATGACCGTACCAGTTTGTTCATACACTAACAATCTAGCCAGATGTAGTGTACACAAAAGAACAAATTGATAACCGTATTAGTTTGTTCAGGCATAAGTTTAAGTATTAGACTATTTGGCATAAGTTTAAGTATTCTCAATAGTTTGTCCCATCCTTTATGTATGATTACCCTGGGTTGAAATATTTTAAAAACTAGCCGATGCATTAGCATTTTCTCTTTTAATACTCGGCGTTTTGACAGCCAAAAGTTTCTCCTGGTGAGTCTATTAACCAATAGTTAGTGTATGAACAAATTAGTATGTTTATAAATGAACCGAAGTGAACTCTTGGACTGAAACATATATGTATGTATGTATTTTTGCGATATTCATTCTTAATGGATCGCAATTACTAAATATACTTGGGTCGTCAATTTTTTATCGTTGCCCAGTTTTCGACTTTTTCCTGTTGTTCAGAATAAAAATCATCCCCGCACTTAGACATAATTAATTATTTTCAATTATGGACGCAAAGTCATCGGTCTTAAAGTAGGTAGTACACGGAGCCGCTATCAAGTGTTGGCACGACGCGAATTTATAGCGTATCATTACTCCCATCGCGACAAAAATAATGACGCGTTGCGGCGCATTATTTCAAGTCTCCAGATGAGATAAATCGACGGGCCGCTTTAAAAGAAAAACACGTACCGCCATCAATAAAACATATATCTGCGCCCCGTAACTTTCTCCCGAGCTCTCTTTTACATTTTCTAATTATATTCAGCATCTTACCCACCCCTCTTCTTCGTCGACATCGCTGCGGGTGGATTTTTAAATGTACACCCTTTTTTTAAGGGGAAGGGGGGGGGGTGGAGTAGGTGAGTTGGGGTGGGATGTGGTGGTTCGTGGCGTCTTCTGGGGATGGATCTAGGGCGTTTTTAAATGGGTGTGGGGTGCACGCATCATAACGCTTTAGTACCGATGCTGTGTAGATTAATGCTATAAACTCTCTTTGGTATATATGTACAATTATTATTAATGATTACGCAGTTTTTAATGTCATCTGTATTTTACTTTTGAACATAAATATATACATGTACATATGTATATACATGTTTAGATTGACTTGTATCTGGTTGTGTTCAGATCACGTTCTACATTTCAATTGTGTGCTATTATTTATAATATCTATATATGTATAGACTAAAACATATTCATTCCTTTGTGACCTAGTCGGTTCTTAGAACAGTGATAATGTGTTGATTAAAAAAATGGACAAATTCAACGATGATTGGTTTTGTATATTTATGTAGTTTATTATGTACATATGTATATTCAA
Source organism: Arctopsyche grandis (assembly GCF_051622035.1). Classification (NCBI taxonomy): domain Eukaryota; kingdom Metazoa; phylum Arthropoda; class Insecta; order Trichoptera; family Hydropsychidae; genus Arctopsyche; species Arctopsyche grandis. The sequence continues at coordinate 18,895,357 of NC_135364.1, forward strand.
TGTTTGAACTGATTATGCTTTATGATACTATCTCGTTGATTATGTATATACTCGTACATGGAAGGTTACATAATGCGTTGTTGATTTTTAAAGCTATGTATGCTATGTAATTATTCTGAATTAAACAAAAAGTAATTTGTTAGTTATATTATACTAATGGTTTTACCTGGCTTCGCTCGGTACTTGTAATATAAGCCGCTTGAACATGGCTAATATAATAGTAAACATTTTATTAAATTTATTTTAATACTTTTATTTTATTTAAATTTATTTGAATATTCATTTGTTTTTTTATAAAATTAACGTCACGGATTTTACCACTCAAACCTTACATTCTTACATACAAAGTCTCTTTCGAAATTATATATATTAGATTTTTATGTAGTTTGTGAATAGAATCATCGCAGATTTGGTCAGTTACTTTAAAATAAAACGGTCAGTGATTACACATAAATTTGATCAGTTTATTTATCAGTAAATACCAAAATTAATGTTACATATTTTTAAATACCATCGTGGGAAGGTAAAACAAAAGCAACATTTATGGATTTAGCTTGTATGTACATTAAATTATTTTCAATAGAAGTAAACCGAGGGCTTGAACTCAGGAACCTTTAAGTGGTTAGCATTAGCGTAATCACTGCTGGCTATAGTCCGTGCTAATTTATATTTGATTTTTCATGAGTTATAAACTAGCAACATATGTAGCTCTGTGCTTAGCGATAGGTTAGGTTAGTTATAATGTAAACAACTGAGAGGTCACAGGCTCGAGTCCTAATTCGGTGTTGTTGGCCAGACCTTGGATATATTATATGTACATATGTATGTGACTCCAGTTTAATCGCTTCCTATCAGAGTTTGTCATGTTATCTGATTTCATTGCTGAAGTGGTTCCTACCAAATTGGCAATTTACTCTCATTTGTCACCATTATTTGAATTTAATTTAAAATATATAGTAATATATGTAATTTATAATATTCAAAGTTGTGAAGTCAATGACCGGGATTTGTTTATACATAATTGTGGGTTTTGTAAATTAAACATAAATATAAAATACATACGTACTTTTCATATTATCCGATTTCGATTTAGGGTCTTATAATTTCATTATTATTTTTTATTGCATAATTTAATAGGCATAACCGATTCCCGATTCCTGTTTCAGTTCCGATTCCGATTAATTATTACTATTCATATTGTAACTTTCACCGTCACCCTAACATAGAAGCGTTGCAGCTATTAGACACAACTCACCAGCAGAGGCGTTTAAAGCGAAAAAAGCCTCACGAATTGGTGTTCTGAATGTGAGAGATTCAGAAGCCCAATTCACAATTTTGGGGACGGAGTGATGATTCCGTAGTGCCCGTACATGATCTGAAGAGCAACGATATCGCTGGTGATGATTTATCGGAAATCGATAAGATGGCACAAAAAAAAAAAAAAAAATATTGTAACTTTATTTTATATCAATCCGAAAGCACCCGTTGAAATTTCAACGGGCATAAAACTAGTATGTATATATACACAAAAGATACTAAATTAAAATTAAATATCAAAATGTAATAAAATGTAAACAAAATAAAGTATGAAAATATGTAGTAACAGTTGAAATGTATCTTTCAGTTGTAATATATTTTGACTTGATGGAATATATTCCATCTAACCCGGTACCAACTACCATTATTGTTGAAGTGTATTTTAAGTAATAATATATTTAAACTAGTTGGAATATAATGCGTCTAAACCACGTAAGTTGATGAATTATATTACAACTGAAAATACAGTTCAACTATATATATTTTATGTATGTACATAAGTAAGATCGAGAGGTTGGGTTTTCGTGAAAACGTCACTCAACTAGTAAATAGAGTCCATTACCATAATTTGTAATACCTAGCAAATACTAACGCATTATTTAGTTCTAGAGCATTCGTAAAAACATCAGAACTGTCAAAGATCGCAATATAACTGTAGCACCTCGTTGAAAGTATGTACATATATTTGCGCTTGTAGCGTTATAATGATAGTATGAATGACCTAAAACACCAGTTGCAATATATTACAACTGAAAGCACACTTCGACTGCAACATATATGTACATACATATGTATATGTACCATTATTATTTCAGTGATATTTTATTTTATTTTATTTCAATCGAACATGTAAACTCGTCTTTACAGATTGCTCCAAAGCAACGAGTGTACTAATACAGATACAATACAAGAAATTCGAATTTATATAAACACCATCCACAGTTATAGTGGATAATTTTTATAATGTTAAAGTTATAATGGAACATTTTATTATAGAAATTGTTGAACCGAAAGACGCTGAATAACTTGAGATTTGCAAGTAAGGTTGGAAAGGAAATGCCAATTTATACCTATAGAAACCCTTTCAATGAAAATCAGAAAAATTGGCAAACTTTGATAGGAAACGATCGACCGGGAGTCACAAGCCAAGGTATGGTCAACAGATACTAGTGGGAATCGAACCGTGACCACTCTGCTCGAAAGCATAATATGCTCACAACTAGTCCAAGTTGCTGGTTATATATAATACTAGTTTTATGCCCGTTGAAATTTCAACGGGTGCTTTCGGATTGAAACACGAATAAAGTTACAATATGAATAGTAATAATTAATCAGGATTGGAACTGAAACAGAAATTGGGAATCGGTTATGCCAATTAAATTATGCAATAAAAAAAAATAAAATTATAAAACCCGAAGTCAAAATCGGAATCGGATAGTAAGAAAAGTACGTATTTTTACATACGTACGCAAAAATATTTATGGAGCTATGTATGTTTAATTTATAAAACCTAATAGTCACAATCATGTATAAACAAACCCCGGTCATTGACCTCGCAACCTTGAATATTATAAATTATTGAATATTAAAGTTATTAAGAGCAATTTCTGTATTCGAATTGTAGTCAATCGGTCTGCGTATAGTTCTTTGGTCGTGTGGGCGTAGGATCGATCACGCGATCTGGGATTAATTTTATTTTTCAAATATCGTTAAAATATAAATAAATTTCAATTAAAAAATACATTTAATTGTTTAATATGAAAACAAAAAAAAAATGGTTCAAAACCTCGCTAAATATAATTATTATAATTAGGTATTTTTATATGGTGAGAAGGAAAATATTTCAATTATTTCAAATATTTCAATATTTTAAAAAAAGGACTATTAAAATATTCGACGATGGCGTAATTGGTTAGCTCGCCAAGATATACCTATGTATGTATAAGAGGATATTTGTGTTCGATTGCGGGCTCACTGGTTCGATATCGTGGCAAGTCTTTGACGAATGAATTTATACAAAGTTTAGGCTATTTATCGATTCATTCCTTTTTTTCGGCAAGCGTTAGGACGCACACATCCACACACACACACACATATACACACAGAGCTTAGCGTCTTTATACATATATTTAATACATATGTATATTTTAGTAAAAAAACATTGGAATATTATCAAAAGTCACGCATGTCAATGATACGCATCATCAAAAGCGTATATCTGCATTTTTAAATATATGCTGAAATTTCTTGCAGACGACATTGATTATTTTGATATACGAAAGGTACAAGAGAAATGCATATTAAAAATTAATTAGGTGCCGTCGTCACTCGAGACGAGTGGAAAAACATTTCCACTTAGCACAATTTCTACCCCCTGAGTAATATTTTCGTATCATCAGCGCACTGTGTGACGCCATCCGGTAGATGGAGAGAGAAAGGAGGGGATGGGCTGGAAGAAGGGATGGAAAGGAGCTTAAAAATAAAACCAAAGAAGGGTGAGAATCGCACATGGATGGAGCTTCGCGGCGTGCGTGGCGCTTAATTAAACGGAAAGAAAGGAAGAAAAGCGGGACAGAAGAAAAGAAAAAGCGTGAAAAAATAAACGGAACCAGAACATTCATTTCACGCGCGAGAATTTTAACTGTTACGACTCAATCGCAGGAAAAAAAAAAGAAAGAGTTGAGACGCTTGCTAGGCCCTAATTTGCGGCGAAAGCGGGTGGGCCCTCCTTTGATTGCGCCCTCCCAACGACTCAGAGGGACACCCTTTCGACAAATTCCGCTGAGTATATTAAAATTCTTCGAGGATTCTTTTTTTTCTTATTTTACCGCTTTTAAAAAAAGGAGGAAAAATCCTTTTGATCGGGGCCGGGCGGTGTAAGCGATTTTTCGGTTGGTCTTCCCTTATCGGGATTTGTAAATACAAAAGTCGAGATTTATGGACGTTAACGGCGAAAAAATGACAATCGACACTTAATCCTTTACAGCCTGGCGAAAAATTGATAAGAAATGCGAACTTTATAAAATTTAGGTCATATGCATGTACATACATATATGAATGTATATGTATATTATTATACTTAAAACAGCATTTCTATACAATTTACATATTGGGCAATCTTTTTGATGTTATTGAAAACCATAAAAACTTAATATTACAAAAAATGTTAAATATCATGATTTTATAAATAAAAGAAAAAAATAAAGAAGAAAGTAAAAAAAACAATAGAAAATTAAAAATTGAAAATTTTTCATCTTTATTAACTTTCTTATTATTATTATGTAATGCAAATAATAATACATGTACATATAATAATATTAAAAAATAAATAAATAATAATAAATAATCATATATATTTATATAATTTCGCTATTCCGTTTGTCTGTCTGAGATAACACTCGCCGTACTATAATAGTCACTTCGATTCGACATATATGTATGTGTACCGCTTCCAAAAAAATAATATTAAGATATATAAATTATTATTTTGAATAAAAATACCATTAATTTTATTTTATTACCGCCATCTATGTATAAAACTAAAGACTACATAGACGTCACCCAGATTTCAAATTTGCAAACTTCAAACGCGTCTTAAACGAAATTTATTTACTTATATTGAAGACCAAAATGAGCGATATGGCAAAGTATGAAAACGATCGGATAAGAGGCAAATTTTTCCTGAATTGTAGTCGTAAGTGAGACGTAAAGGAGGTTTGTAATGGCGAACAATGTATGTATGTATATAATACGAACATTGTACGTCACACTCAGAGAGATGTAATAAGTAGAGGTAGGACCGGAAGCGCGCCGTCTATTGTTCCATTATTGTAAATGCTTTGTAAAAAAGGTTCGGCAAACCTTTAACAATGCATTTACAACATGTGAACAATGGACAGCGCGCTCTGGGTCCGCTCTTTTGTAATAAGAATAGAGGGGCCCTTACGAATAAATAATTGTTGTCAATTTTACGCGGTACGTCTCTATAAATACGTTACATCGCACGGAATACAATCGGATCAATTTACTTATAAAAATGTATCTTATGTTGTTTATTGTGTGTTTTTGAATGTATTGTGCAATTTTTACCGATGCTTGCCCATCTTGCGAGTAATATAAACAGAGTTTTTATCGGACATATGTATGTACGTCGAGCACCAAGCGTCAAATACGACTGATGCTAAAATTATTTAGATCTGTCCGTGGACAGAATGTCAATTGACAATAAAAGAACACCTAAAGCCACTTCTATTAATATTACATTTCTCTGGTCGCACTACTACGGAAACGGGGATGGGAACGGGAATTGCACGCGTTACTGTGGCATTGCAACGCATGCCGGGTTCAGCTAGTTAAATATAAATATTATATTGAATATCTACATTTAAAAAGTATTTGAAAAAAATTCTTCCAGCTGAGGATCGAAACCAGGACCGAAATATTTATTTTCGCACGTCACGCGTACGCACGATGTACGTCACGCGCGATGCGCGGTAGGTAGGTTTCAAATTATGTTCGCAGGTTAAAAATTATGTAGGTTTAAAACGGGTCTACGTGACGAGCCAGAATGTTTAATTACAGAAAACACAAATATCGGAAGGCAAAGATCGAAAATCGAAAGACCAAATAAAAAGGGTGCATGGTAAACAGTCCATACTCACGTACATACTCACTTAATTTGCGCGAGCAGGGTACAACAGGAACAAGAGGAACAGGCATTTCCTCCCGTATTCTGCGCGCGCACATTAATAGGGGAGGAAAAGCCTATTCCTCTTGTTCCTGTTGTATCTTGCTCGCGCAAATTAAGTGTGTATGTACCATTTACCATGCACCCTTTTTTTTGATCTTTCAACTTAAGATCTTTCGTTTTTCGATCTTTGCCTTCCAATATTTGTGTTTTCTGTAATTTAACATTCTGGCTCGTCACGGAGACTGGTTTCAAACGTACATATATGCATGAATAATAATTTTATTCATTCATATACGTTTAAGATATACGTATGTATAAACGAATAGCGTCAACAAACGGATCGAACACAGGACAGACACATTTCTTTTAGTTTTTTTTTTATTTATTTTATAACTTAATATGCTAACTCCCATGCGATGATATTAACCTTCATTTTAGTTCGGGTATCAATTTTTTTCCGAAACCACCCGTTGAAATCAACGGGCCCAACACTAGTAAACAATAATACTAATTAGAAAGCCAATTTATGGTAAGTGGGTGAATCCACCGAGCATAAAGGGAAGAGCAGAAATACAAGTTAACAATTTGATGTTACAAATATACGATCACGTAGGGAGGACGAACCTTTATTCAAATTTCAAAAATTATGAGTAAATTTTCATTCTCAAATATAGACATTTTTTTAAATGAATAAATTCATTTTATATCATAAGATTAAAAATATTTTTTAAAGTGATAATTTCAATACGACGATTTTTTTTAATTTGACGCATTATTCAACTCCGCATTACATACGTAAATGTATTACAATTTCCGCAGTACTAAGAAGTGCAGTAAAATTTAGTATAATTAAAAGTAAGTAAGAGCACACGTTCGAAACGATGAAAATGCATTAAAATAATTATGCAACATCTACGTTTTTTTTCAGTTAATGATTTGTAATTGCAATACTACACGTGCATCGCACTTGTAACCATTCAAAGCACACCATTAAAATTAAGTGGAAAATGCATGGCACAGCGACGCGAACATTTTCCATAGTTTTTTTCAATGCAAAAGTGAGTCAAGTCACTGCTAAATAGATTTCGAAATTCTTTGCATGAATAGAGTCAAGCAATGCTATTAATTAGTGATTCCGTAAGTATATGGTAATATGTAATATATATATATATATATATATATATATATATATATATATATATATATATATATATATATATATATATATATATATATATATTAATCTTCCTTCTTTTTTCTATAGTAGTAGAAAAAGTCAACAGAATACTCTAATTTTTTAGATATTCTCTCTTTTTTGTTGTCGTAAGTGCTTATGACCTGTCAAAATAATAATTTCAACTCTAAATATTTATAGAATAAAGAAAATGCGTCCTAAAATAATGAACTGTTTTCACTTATTTTTAATCAGCTGTATATATGTATACATATATAATTTGAATATTGGTGTACAAAATTATATACATATGTATCTATCAAGTATTGCGTAAGTTCCATTGATACCAAAGAAGTCTTATACGTGTTTGTAAATCAAATAATAAATAAATAAATCGATTATTGCGTGGACTGTTTAAACTCCATCGATATCAAAGAAGTCTTATAAATCAAAAATTGATAAAAAAAAATGATTAATCATCGTATCGCGCGTAGTGAGTGATGATGATGTCGTCGTCGACATACACACGCGACGTCCTGAAATTATTATTTTTGAATGGATGACGAGTCGTACGTCATTAGATCGTCTCTGTATTAATTAAGCGTCCCCCTATACTCCAGGGGACTCCAGGTTGCCGAGGTGTCGCTTAATTAATAAATTCACACGTCATTATGTGGAATTTCAATGGAACGAGTTTCCCATTTAAGTCTAAACTCGACACGCGTATCGCGCGTATAAAAAGGAATCCTCGGTGTAAATAGATGTGTGTTGGTAAAGAGGGTTCTCTTCCTTGCTCGTGTTTGTCCTCTTGGACTTGTGAGAGCTCATACGGTGTAAGGAGAGGGCTGGGTGTTTGCTCGAGAGGTCCTCTGGGGTGTCGCCTTCTAAGCGACTTCGACGTGTCTTTTAATCTATATGGTGATTGAGATGATGTAAAGAACGATTCTACAATAGGAGAAAATGTGTGTTTTATAGCGATGCATAATGGGCTTTATCGATTGACTATCAGGAGTTTCATTTCGGTTGAATCAAATTTTAATGTTATCAAAATTTAATATACCTAATTGGTAGGTACTGCATTAATACTTGGTAAAGTTGGTATTCCATATTCAACCAGCAGAATAGACTAGTGGTTAGCATATAATGCTTTGAACAGAGTGGTCACGGGTTCTAATCCCACTGATTTCTGCTGGCCAGACCTTGAATTTGTGACTCTAGGTCGATCGTTTCCTATCATAGTTTGCCAATTTATATGATTTTCATTGATACGGTTCCAAAAAATTGGCAACCTTACCCATTTTCTCGCAAAATCTCGAGTTTTCAGCAATCTCAAATATCGCTGAATTGTATAAAATGCTGCAAATTTACAAATTTGACCACAAATGTCTTTGTGGATGTTAAATTGATATGTATTTACTGAATTGTTTAAAATGCTGCAACTCTACAAATTTGACCATAAGTTATATATGCTCGGTATTTAATTTGATCACTATTTATTTAATTTATTACATTATATATAGTTTTGGACCATTGTGGCATTGCAGGAAGAACCTACATAATGCGCCACAATGGCCTACATTGGCCTAAATGTATTCAGCAATTAATATGAACAATGTGTGGATATTTATATGATCCAATCATTATAGCCCGAATTCAATGTAATCGGAGTGTAATATGATCAACGTTTAATGTGATCGATATATACATAGATTGCTCAGTATATATGTACATACATAGTTATACTACGTTTTATTACCATTAGTCAAAGTGTACATTTCGACCGTTCATGATTCATAAAAAAACGTGTTTTTCATACACGAGCCAGTTATAGTGTACAAAAAAGAACAAATTGACAGACGAATTAGTTTTTTCATGCACAAACTATTAGGCATAATTAAATATTCTCAATGATTTGACTCCACCTGCCTATATGCATGTATGCTTACCCTGAGTTACAATATTTATAGTATTATCGGAAACGGGTATTTTAGAAACGTTGTAATGTGGTTTCCATAGAATTTTCATTTTAAATACTTGGCGTTTTGACATCTCAAAGGTATTGACACCTCAAAAGTTTTGTCAGCTATTTGAAGATAGATTTTGACACATACGTTCATGAATGAACCAAAGTGAACGGTTCGACTGTAACATACTTTGACGTCATTTGTTGGTTTAGAATAAATACGCATAATTTCTAAGGCTTTTGAAAATTAAAATGTAGCACTCGCGAATGTATTATATATGTAGGTATAATCCAAACAAAACATATTATTGTTACCATATGTAAATACCCACACCTGGCCATATATCATATTATACACATACACATGTATGTATGTATGCAATATTAAGACTACTTTAAATAGTCCCTCATTATATTATCTGAATCTAGATAAAACCAATACAAAGTACACTGACAGACCAATCAAATATTAAGGAACTCACTGACGCATGTTGAATAAATTCTGATAAAATAAACCAACATCTCTAACGAACTCACAGTCCACTCGAACCGCAACAAGTGCACATATTTGAGCACATTTCGGCGCATACGAAATTCATCGAATCCGTTTCATCTCGAGACGTGTATATGTTAATACGGTATATTACGGGTGTCTGAAAATCGGCTGAAACTTTCAGAAGCAGGATTCATTAGGGGCGTTTTCGCTCGTTATTCTTGCCGTCCGCAAAACTCCTCTATGCAAATGTTCGCGTTTCGTATGCGCCGACAATTTTTGACGTCGTTATAAAGTGACGATTGTCTGGACGGCCAAATTTACCACCCCCATATCACCCACCCACCCCCCAAAGTCGCTTCTCAAATGTCGACCAAGGGCTCTCAACATTTGAGGCGGCATTACACTTTTAAATCGTCGCATTGCCAAATTTGATATTCCACACGTTTTGCATTGCAAATGTGTGGAGATCGCGGCTCCTCACTCTCTCTCTCTTCCATAACGAAATACTAAAAAAAACATAATTATTTTTTCGAATCATTTGGTGGCGAAGTCGCTGCATCCCTATTTGTCCCTTCTTCTTGACAGATGTTAAATATTTAGTGCATCGTCGAGCCCTTTCACTTTATGCGAGAGCGTCGAGTGACTTTCATTCGAATTCAATTGCATTCTCAAGGATTCAAAATAAAAAAAGTAGGTATGATTTTTAAGTCAAAACACTTTCGAACTACAGCCTATCACATTGAAGTATATAATTTATTTATAAGTGTTAATTGTAATGTCAAACAATTGTAAAAATATCTAATATATAATTTCGAAATAGACTTTGTATGTAACTATGTATGTATGTAACTATTGTTGGTTCATAGAAAAACAAATGAATATTCAAATAAATTTAATAAAACGTTTACTATTAGATTTTCCATGTTTAAGCGGTTTATATTACAAATACCGAGCGAAGCCGGGTAAAAGCACTAGTATAATATATAGACATACATACATATATGTATTACATTAATTGATAATGCTCGTATATTTTCCATTTAACAGTCATCCAATTTATTTTATTTTTTTAAATGTAGTATTAAAGCAATTTCCAAATTTTGAGATATTTGTGAGGTATCATAAAAGTAGGTTAAATAAAATATTGGTTAAAAATATTATACATCCAATTTAAATACCTACATAGATCTGGACTTCAAGGTATTAAGTATAAGTATTAAGTAGAGTACTTGTATAAGCCGGCAACTACACGAAAACAGCAGTACGAAAAATATTCTTCAATACTTTCTATCTGGGCACATTTATATGTTCCGTAATTTGTATGTGACGTATACGAAACAGCAGTAACAGATACGATTAAAGGTCTATTCATACTGGCACAGCACATACCGGCTACTGCACGCAATCAGCGTTACTAAAAGTAATCTTTGGTACATTCTATTTGGACACAATCATATATTCCGTGATTGTACGCGTCGTATCCAAAACATAAGTTACCGACACGATCTATTCATATTATACAGCAGTACATGTCACCGAAATGTATCAAGCACAACCGGTTTTCTTTGGCTACTTTGGAAATATTCACGCATGACACACACGCCATAGTGGTAAGTGCACCCGGACTAGTGAAATTGCATATGAGTATTTTCGGAAAGGAAATATTGTTACAATATTGACTCAATGATACGGTACAAGCAATATTGCGTCGCGCTCTGTAATATACATATACAATGTAAGCTGAATTTGCCTTGCATTCGTTCAAATCAAGTATGAACGTACCGAAAACGGTCGTTGCTGTATAGTATGAATAGGTAGTCTTTTCCGTGCAGTGCTGTGCCGAGCTGCTGACGTGCAGCTGGATAGTATAAACGGCCCTTTATGAATATATTAAAAAAAGGAATGATTTAGCAATATGTTCCAAAAAGTACTTTTGTACTGTATTTCTTCACTTGACTATTATTTGTTTTATTTTCTTTTTGTGAGGCTAATACATTCACTTCATGCCTTTCAAGTATGAACTTATTCAATTTGGGTTGGGATATTGACATTTCTAGCCATCTCTGGAGAGTCTATATTGTACTGGTTAATGGTTTCAAATTAAGAGATTTTGTATATCGTTTCTAAATAATATACAAACTCGTTACCCCCACCACTCCCATGAGAAATCAAAATTATATATTGGATTGGATACGAATTGGAAGTACAATAGCCTAAAGTCTACGTCCTATCACGTTTCATATGGAAGCGGTTATACATATGTACATACATATGTATGTAGCTTGAGAATAATATGGAGTCGAGCTATTTTGGATACATTTCCATATACCGTATTCTTTCACTGAAACCTGTCGTCGTTCCGAGCGAGAGAACGTTCGGGAGCGTTGGCTTTTTTTCGAATCTCCAGCCCAAAAAAAAGTGTGGAATGGGTGGAATTTCTTGAAACAATGCAAGAAGGGCCGCAGCCGGTATTCGACGGTTCCTTCCGGTCTCATTAAAGCGCGGAAAGGGCACGTCTGCCCTCTAGTCCGGACCTTCGAGCCACCCCAAACTCTCGTCCACACTAGCGGCTTGTAACAGTCCAAATCTCTAGGTATCTTTAAAGCCTTCGCAATTAAAACAAACCACAGGTATATCGTTTTAAATGCGACTTCCTTACCTATGCCTATGGCCAAAAAAAAAAATACACCCTTTGAGCCTTTCTTTTCATCCGCGATGCATGTATCACGCTACCATGTCAACTTTTCTAATGACAACTCTTTTTATTTTTGGCATTTTTTTTCGATGTGAAATGTTTTTGACTTGACATTAGAAATATGATATGTATTTTGTGTAGTTTTGATTTTGTTAAATGTGGTAGAAATCGAAGAAATTTTCAATGGAAAAGCGATAACGAGACGCAATGCTCCACATGACACACGTTATTGGTTATGAAGGGGGAAATTCAGAGGAAATTGTCAAAAGATTTCCCAGAGCGGGTACGTTTTGAACCGAGACAGAGATATCGGTCGTTCAGATTTAAGCGATTCGACGTCGCATTTCATAGGAATATTATAGGTGTCTTTAAATATTGAATCGGTAAAAGCTGTACAATATGTAGGCCGGAGCGAAAAATGCAAATTTTGGCATTTCCACAATGGACCTGGTGGAAAACTTACATCGTTTCAAAGGAACGTTAAAAATAATCATCGATTTTAAACAGATAATAGTCTCAATTTTTTATATAAAAAAATAAACGCTCAATAACCACCTGTTTATTTATAAACGTTATTTCAGAGACTCCCATACACAGGATACTATGCTCATATTAACCAGCAGCATGGTTCAGTGGTTAGCATGTAATGATTTCAATTGTGTGATCATGGGTTCAATCCCTAGCTTTGTGTTGCTGGCCAGACCTTGGGATATGAGTAGTGGCCGGATAGCCAAGGGGCCGCGTATTGTTCAAATGTTGTAAATGCATTGTTAAAGGTTTGCCGAACCTTTTTTACAAAGGATTTACAACAATGGAACAATGAGCGGGCCCTTGGCTATCCGGCCTCTAGATATGAAATACAACGGTCGATTGTTTCCTATTACAGTTTTCCAATTTATCCGATTTCATTGAAATGGTTACAAAAAAATGAGAAACCTCGTCCTATTTTTCGCTGATTTACAAAATGCTGCAAATTTTTCCATACATATCTCTATGATTTTTAATCAATGTTTGTAATTGGCTTTGAATGATACTTATGTACAATGTTTTACAATAGATGTCGTATATAAATAAAAAATATGTACATATGTAGAATTTTAATGGCGGAGCGGTTTGTTCAGAAAATCTTAATTTCTTGTTCCCGTCATTATTTTTACTATACAAAATGCTGAGAGTTTCTTTTGGGATCTATCTTCATTTTAAAACCAAAAAATATCGAAAAAAGTACATATGTAAGTATGAAGAAAATTATATAATGCAACTAATTTTTGGGTATGCACACATGTCTGTTCATATTTTTGTATATTACGTAAGTTCCAGATTACAATTCTGTTTCAGTGTGAAAAATATCTTGAAATTAGTATTTTTAGAATCAATAAATTTCAATTAAAAATTGCATACGATTCAGAGTAAACTTTCACATTATTTATTTCACCTTCGGCTTTAGATTCAGCGCTACTTTCTCATATTATTGCGGTCTCAACGCGCTTTATCTCGCGTGTGCGTGTTGTCCTATGGGTTTATTTATAAACCTATTTTTTCATAATAACAGCCATAATTGTATGGTAATTTGTGTGGTAATGCGATGGTGACGCCACCGCGAGAACACGACGACGCGCGGGGGTACGTCTGACGCGAGCGTCCGCAGAAACGTTTCTTTGTTTTGCTTTTGCTTACGTCATTAAGGGTTGCGATGTGGCTGTGTGGGGGCGGGATGGGGGTTAAAGGGGGGTGGTGCTGGCCCACCTTCAGACTCTGGTACTAGTGAGGGGCGGAAGGGAGTAGGGTGCATTCGAAGGGGAGTTGCGACCGGAGAGGTGGCGAGAGGAGACTGGGCTTAAGGAAAATGCAAATACGCGTATTAAGACATATACATATGTATATGTACTCTGTATTTTATATGTATTATAAGTGCTTATTTGGATCTTTTCAATTTATTAAAATAAAAATATACTATTACTAAAATCCATTTATTCTTTATAAACATCCAATTATCAATCTTATAACCAGCAACATAAGCACAGTGGTTATCGAATAATATTATCAACTGAATTGTCATGGGCTCTATCCCTGACCCAGTGCTGCTGGGCAGACCTTGAATATATTTTTAATTATTTATTTTATTTTACGATTTTGCCATAGTGACATTGCAGAGTAGTTCCAAATCGTCATTATGGCTAAACAAAAAAAGGAAAAAGTGGGAACAATAATTAGAAAAATAAAAAATATAAAACAAATAAAATAATAAAGCACGTTAAGATCTCAAATATGAGACTCCATGTCGATCGCAGTCTGTCAGAGTTTACAAATTTATCTGATTTGTTGTTGAGACGGTTCCAAACAAATTGGCAACCTACCTTAATTTGTCGCCATTATTTAAATATAATTTTAAAATTTATTATAACAATGTTATAAATTTATATAAAGTACATATGTACAAATTTGGCCATAGGTGTCACTATGGGGCAAAATCCATAATGCACCATGGTAAATATAAATTAAAATATATATGTATATACAGTGCACTTTAAACAAAACAAAAAATAATCAATACAATATTAATCAATTAATCAATACAAATCAATTAATCAATACAAATCAATTAATCAATACAATATTCATATATGAATTTTTATACAATGCGAATTCATACAAACATCCAAAGTGATATACATATATGGAGAAATTTTTGCGGCATTTTATAATCAAATTAGCGGACCTCAAGACGCTGAATAACTTGAGATTAGCAAGAGAGATAGGAAAGGAGATGCTAATTTTACAGGAATCGTTTTTATGAAAATTAGAAAAATTGGCAAACTCGGGTAAGAAACGATCGACTTCGAGTCACAAATCAAGGTCTAGCCAGCAACGGAACTCTAGTGGGAATCGAACCCATGACACTCTGCTTGAAAGCATAATATACTAACCACTAGTCCACGCCGCTGGTTATATATGCATATAATATAATATTGTTATTATTATTATAATAAAAATATTATTATTAAAATAATAAATAAATATAAGTCGAAAGGTGGACAAGAAACTGCTCAAATGCGAAAAGTATGGGTATAATGGTAAGAAAAAAAGTGCGGGACGGGACATATAGGTTGGACTTCAACTGTGATAGGCGTGTCTTCATGTTATTGTTAATTTTTACGATCTTATTATTTCGAAAAGTTTCTCCTACATGTCTTTAAATATGGCAATCACTGTAAAACCTATGTCAAATATAATATATCATAGAAAACACTCCAGGGGGTGAGGTTTGCGAAGAGACGTGACGGTACAAATTTGACCAGCAGCGTTTTTTCCATGTGTAAAACTACATACATATACATATATATATATATATATATATATATATATATATATATATATATATATATATATATATATATATATATATATATTATATATATATATATATATATATATATATATATATATATATATATATATATATATATATATATATATATATATATATATATATATATATATATATATATAAAGTGTCACGCACCTGTATGTGTGCTTAACCTTTAAGTGAGAATCTTTAAGTGAGACGGGTAGTTGAAATAAGAAAAAATAATGGAAACGTGCTATTCGAAATAGAGATGAACGGAAGCGTGTTGGCGATGGCTTAATCCAGTAATGGAATGGTGAATGGTTGTAAATTATGAAAATATACATACAATAACTACTATGTATGTAAGTATGTACATATTTATTCCACTACGTGATGATAGTGGTTGAAACATGAAAATAGCCATAAATGCGAGATTGCTTAGTTAAAATTGGATAATAATATAATAAAATTACAATTGTTCAATACAGTCAGAAATCAAACTATTTTTAATTCCAATTATGAGTGATTTCAATTCGAGATAATGGAAATACAATAAAATAAATAAATCTTTGTATACTATACTTATGTATTTAGCTTTTAAATATAATATTACTAGCTGAACCCGGCATGCGTTGCAATGCCACAATACCGCATGCAATTCCCGTTTATCGATGTGTTTCGATAAGTTAATGTATCAGTTTCAAATTAATACTTAATAATCAAATTAAATTACAATAATGATAATTTGAACACATTTGAAATTATTCAATTGTTTGTTTATTTTACCCAAACAACGCAGGTGGCGACGCGAAAATATTTGAAATTATTGCGTTGCAATGCCACTCATTCCCGTTTTTCCCGTTTTGTTTACATTACATTACATTTGGATTTTATCCATATCTGTTCCCTAGTGCCTTTGTCTTGGGATCTTTGGGTTTCAACTCCCTGGCAAAGAGAAGAGATTTATTTCTTGGGAAACATTTCGTAAAATTACTTAGAGGAGAGATTCACAATCCCACTATCCTGGAGAAACTAAAATTCTGGGCCCCGGAAAATCGTAGAGTTTTAAGAAAACATGATATATTTTTACCAATTAGGGCTAAATCAAACGTGCTCATGAACTCCCCCCTCTCGAGAGCTGTTCGACTCCTTAACTTACTGGCACAATACTTGGACCTATTCGATGCCAGTTATGTTGAGTTGGTGGAACACATCCTAAATAGCACGATATAAATTTTTCAATCTTATTTCTTTGTTTTTATTTTGTGTACATATTTTTTACTTGATTTTTATTATTTTTTTATGATGTTTTTTTTTATTTATGATTTTTATTATTTTCTTATGTTTTTTTTTTATTTATGATTTTTATTATTTTTTTTATGATGTTTTTTTTGTAATTTTTATGATTTTTATTATTTGTATTAAAATCACATTGACGCTTTGGGGCAACCTGTCAAGTCTCTGTGGTATTGATTTTTTAAAATAAAATAAAATAAAATAAAATACCTCCTTTACATTTCACATGGTTTTCGTGTAAGTGGTAATTTACACACAATAGCTCCTGTGTGTTTCATAGTAATCGGTTGAATGGTATAGGAACGCATACGTGACAGACAAATATTGAATTTTATATAAACCTACATATATATATATATATATATATATATATATATATATATATATATATATATATATATATATATATATATATATATATATATATATATATATATATATATATATATATATATATATATATATATATATATATATATATATGTGTGTGTGTGTGTAGATTTGATTAAAAAAAGTTAACCAATGCGTGTAAAAATTGGGCATGAACTTATGCAATCATCCAATGTTATGTGAAATTCGAAGGATGATCTTTAGTGTCTCCAATAATTATACTTGAAAGTTGTTAACTCCGACTGTTAATTCAATTATAAGGGTTTCTAGAATGTAAATCAGTGTTTCAGTTGAGTGTAATTTTGCCTTTACATATAATGTGGAATGTATGTATGTATGTCTCGTATGTCGCGCTTCGTTCATTTTATTGTGCACATCTTCGAAACGGGCGGTTGTACTGTTGTCCGTCTCTCGAGCTGGTTGCACTCTAGAACAGGGTGGTTTGCGGGTGGGTGGGTGTAAGGGGTGGGTTGTGAGGGGTTGTTCGGTGTTCTTCTTACTTTCTTACTTACACCCCGGCTAGAATCTGCATACATTGTCTGATTGAATACGGCGTTGTTTGTATTGTGCGCTCGCGTTTTATTTTTCTTTATTAATGAAATGCTCGTCTTGATGAGGAGCGGGTGAAATTCACCCCCAACTCCTCATTCTCATCCCTACGTACTCGTACAAAAGACAGGGATGGTGGCGGTAATAATGTTGTAATAATTGACTTTTTATATGGTAATATGTACGTATGTATCGACACGTGCTGTATCGATCAAATAATTGAAGACACTTTCCAACGACTTATATAATAATAATAAATATTTTTTTCGGGGATAAATATAAATGTTTATTTGATTGTCCATTATGCAAATCCACGCTTTTAAATTTAGTGTTGTATGTATGTATGTACATACATAGATATAATAACTCTTACTAAGTTCAGAAAAAGTTTCATTTTTTACTTTATTTTCCCAACTTACACTCGAATTAGGATCGTCTATTTTATAAAGACAAATAATCGTTTTTCCACTATGCAAATCTATAGTTTCAATTGAAAAATACCGAATTTTCTATTTCATACAATTTTAAATATCTGGTGGTACCGATTTTACTGAAGGAGCCTATTTTTTTACTTACCTCCTTTACGTTTCACATGGCTTTCGTGTTAGTGGTCATTTTTATCTCTTATGCGATCGTTTTCATACTTTGCCATATTGCTCATTTTTACAATTTATTTTTTCAAACTTGTGCTAGTCTGAGCAACGTCAATGCAATTCAAACACGAATGATTGTTTGCCGCGATGAAAATCTACAGTTTTCAATTAAAAATACACCAAATTTTCTATATATAAAAAAATACATATGTTTATATTTATTTTTCAATACATTCCATTCTTTGTTGTTTTTTTATAATTTGTAATTATTATTATTATTAGTTATTTGCGTATATATGTATATGTTTTGTTTTTGTTATGTCTAATTTCTTTAGTTATTATTTTTGTTTCTTTTCTTTTCTGTTATATTTATGACTATTGTGGCACATTAGGAATTTCTGTAATACTGCAATGGCCCAAACTTAAAACAAATAAAATGAATATTTTTTTTTCTCTAACTTTCATCCACCTGAGCAACGCCGTGCAGTTAAAATTGTCTATTTTATAACGATGAATAGTTATTTGTCGCTATGAAAATCTACAGTCTTCAATTAAAAAGCACCAAATTTTCTATGCATACTATTATGAATATTTCACGGCACAGGTTTTACTGAAAAAGCCTCATTTTTTTATTATTAGTTTTTCTAATTTTTACTAATCTGAGCAATCCCGAACAATTCGGCCTGTTATAACCTTAAAAATATGCAAGAATTTCAAAGTTGATAAAGCATAAAATTGTATTATAAAAATTAAAAGAATTTTAGTTAAAAATTAAAAGATATTTTTTTTACATAATTTAATGTATTACCATTTTGCTAAGCATTGATGTATATGAGATTAATTTCACTGGTAATATATAATCAAATCGAGTAAATATATTTGCAAAATATTTGAGTTTTCTAGACAGTTTTTAAAGAATATTTTCGCAATTATACTAATAACGGTTCACACTGTATAAAGTGGTGAAAAATAAGTAGGGTTTGTTACGTCTGCAGTTTTCATCTTGCTCGGCTCTTTTTGTACTATACATATGCATCATAATTTACGTTTTAACTGTCTTTCTTTTATTTGTTTATGTGACTCTGTCTGGAGACCATTCTGGTATGTGTGTGGAGCTCGTCTGCAATATCTGGGGATACACCGTGAACCAAAAAAAAGGCAAACAAAAACATCAACACAATGCAATGTCTCATTTACACCAAGCGAAAATTAATATACCGTACGTAAATATAAATAAGTCGACAACATACATATATCAATGGAAATAAAGTTAATACAGGGATATGACTTTTTTGAGTCATGGCGCCGTTAGAGAGAAGCTCTCTATCGCCGTTTACGTGTATTTTAATCAACGTCTCTTTGAAGGCGAATTTGATACGTGCGGTTTTTTACATGTTTTTGATTCCAAGAACGGATAAAAGCAAGCCATTCACTCTTATGTCTCCTTTGTCTGGAAATATAAGGCAAGGGGGAATGTGGGAAGGGAATTGGTAGGTCCCTTTGATTAATTATCGTCGTTTCTTATTTTTAACGATTATTTTAGAATGACGCGATGCTGCGTAACATCAATACTTATATAACATATTTGAAAAGCCATATATTTTTAATACGACATGGCAACAATTAAATACAACGCAATTTTTTTTATATAATCATACTCTAAATTTAAATGTAAGAAAAGGCATTTTTATATGAAATTTTGTTTAATGATCAACTCTCGATTATATTAGTGATTTAAATAAATAAAAAAAAATATGATAACAATAGGTTGGCAGAAAAAGGTTTAAAAAACATTTCAATTCCTTAATTAATTGAAGCAATAGTAATAAACATGTCTATTGGACCTCTACAAATAAATAAATTAATAACACATTTTTACAGATTAATTGTATCGAGAAGATTATGTTTTCAACGATCTTTTAGTAAAATTACTCTTTCAGAGGTGACACATCTACTTATTACTGTAATTTTTTTTATTGAATATAAAATATATAGATTTATATTTATGATTATGATTTAACTATGAACGAATGTAGGATAGGTGTTTGCCAATTAAAATGTATATACATACATAGGAAGTATGTATGTATATTTTTATCATACACAAGTATGAAAATCATTTGATCCGATGTATAATGAAAATTTTCGCTTTCTTTGTTCGAGAGTCGTTTTCCGCAGATCTATCATACCAATTAGTGTCAAAATGGTACCAATTTGCAGACGGTTCGTTTTTTTAGCGCTTTTCCCCGAAAGGGTGTAAAATGAGGGTTCTTAGATTATTTTATAGCGCTCGATCAGAGGCGATTTGATAACGCTTATTATGAGCGTGTTGGCAGAGGCGCGCCTTTAATTGTACGTCCGCGAACGCTCCTTAATGAACTGGAAAAAGAGGGGAAGGGTAGGTAGAGGGAGGAAAGGAGAGTGCGGAGAAAGGTAGGGAGGATGGGGGAGGACGAGTTTCTTATATCATCCCTGTAAATAAGGCCGAGCGGTGTAAGGGTTGAGTCGCATCGCATTAAAATTGGATGAATTTATTGATTTTGCGTACGAATGGTTTTATTTTTATTCAATATATATATTTGTACGTAGTATACTTGTTCTTGACGTATAAGAAATGAGAAATGAAAATTGTTCGTACTCGATACGAAGAGATGGATTTAGTATGAAAATTTTGTCGCATTAAAATAGAAACGTAACGATGTGCATATTTTATTTAGACTTGACATCCTCGGCTATCCCGAGAATATATCTTCGCAAAGGCGATAGAAGGAGTAGAAGGAGGGGTGGGTTGTGCTTATTCGCAGACATCAATTGTATTCGAGTCTATGTACAAGCCGTACAGGCAAACGGCCCGCCTGGAATTGATCGCTGAAACAATGCTCAACTTAACGAGAAAAAAATACTAGACAACGTCGTCGACGATACATATTCAATATTTCACGACAAAGGGAACCAAACCCTAACTTAAGATTATAGGATTTCACATATGAACGGTTCACATACATTATAATGCTGTATTTAAGGGGTTAGAATTATATCCATGCTCTTTGTATTATATACATACATATATGTTACAGCCCAAGTGTACATTTCGTTAGTTCATGAATATACTAGTATGTTCATACACAAACAAATCTGGCCAGTTATAGTGTACACGAAAGAACAAATTGACAAACGAAATATAGTTTATAACTATTAGGCATAAGTTTAAGTATTCTCAATCGTTTATCCCATCCTCTTACTCTGGGTTGAAATATTTTAAAAATGAGAAAAAACGTTAACTAAAGCAACGGTGTAATCTGGTTTCACTGGATTTTCCTTTTAAATTCTTTAGTAGTCGAATCTTCTCAAAAGTTTCATGTGCACCCGGTGAGTCTATTTGTAGATAAGTATCTTTTGAATGTTAAAACATAAAATGAAACCAATAGTGTATGAACAAACTAGGATGTTCATGAACGAACCGGAGTGAAAACTTGGACTGTGTCATATGTACATACATAAATAATCTTCCAGTCAATGTAAAAAATACTAGACTTTATTTTGTGTCGTAAGTGATTCATACAGACATGGCTTATATTCTGATCGTATTATTATAATACCATCTGATGAATCAAATGAAAATACGGTAAGATCATGCCATAATACCAAGCTACGAATCCGAATTTATATCTCGCACAATAATATTATTTGTGGTGAATTTATTATGGTGAATTTGTTTTATGTACATGCGCCTTTCTAAAGAAATAATAACAAACATTGCACTGTTTTTATTACATAAATCGCTGTATTTCGAGAGGCTGAAGAAGACGAAATTAATAATTAATTAATTAATGGGTAAGACATCTATGGATTTAGAATTATATTAGACATATTTTTTTGCATATTCTACATAAATAGTAGTCAGCCAGCAGTATGGCTTAATGGTAGCGTGTATGTTTAGCACCAAGTGATCAGTGGGTTCGATCCGCCATACTGCTGGTTAGATTTGGGGGTATTTGTGACTCCAAATCGATCGTTTCTTATCAGAGTTTGCCAATATTATCTGATCATTGTTGAAACGGTTCCTCGAAATTGGCGAAAAATCATCTTTTCTGTATTATGTACAAAATATAAATCCATAGATGTCTCAATGGATTAATTCTGTAATTAATTGTTATTTCGTGTTTTTCAACTTCTGCAAATACAGTGATTTATGTAATAATAAAATGCTGCATTGTTTGTAATTAACTATCCAGGAAGGCGCATTGGAGCCTTCCTAGTATATATCTATGTAAAAATAAATAAAATAAATTAATAAATCAAATTCAGCTATTTGTGACATAGAGGGTCGGATGATTTTTGTCAATTTGATGGAGGTACCGTTTCAACAATGAAATCAGATAAATTGGCAAACTCTGATAAGAAACGATCGACTTGGTGTCACAAATATCCAAGTCTGACCAACAGTATTAAAGGTTAGCACGGGATCGAACACGGTAACCTCTCGGTGCTAAACAAATACGCAACCACCGAACCATGCTGCTGGCTATGTATTTCACTATTTAAGTATTTCAGTTCTGGTATTTTATTAAAATTATGTTAAACGTGTTTATAAAAAATCGTGTAGACGTAAAAAAGATTTATTTAAAGAAATAGAAATGCCTTGTAAAAATCATCCGTTTTCCGGTACAGAAAACTGATATGCATTCTACAGTACACATGTACATATGTATGTATGTATATGGAAGCATTTCAAAGTATGTGTGTATGTATGTTGTTTAGTACGTGTGTGTGTATGTACCGAGTGAAATAACTTGAAGGAAATTTCCATTAAAAATAAAGCGAAACGAGTGCGGTCGTAGAAATTTCGAGGAAGTTTTCCCGGCGCGCGGTTTTTCCGCCCCAGAGCGCTTTCCAATAAGGCGGCCGCGAATTAATTTCCACGTTGGCGCCGATTTGTACGCGTGCAGGCCCGTCCGGCCAGAAATCAAAGCAGCCGTCTTAGGGGACGGGGAAAAACTCACCGCCAATTTCGCCAAAGGGACGTTTTTCAATCTTAACTCAACCCCATTCCCCAACTCCAAACGCCTACCTCTTTTTTACGGGTTTTTCTACAACATTTTTAACTCTCCCTTTCGTTTAGATTTCAGAAATCGAACATTCCATTTTTGTACACATAAGAAGTGTGCCTTGATTTTAACAACCTGTCTCCAATTAGAATTAGTAAAAAATAATATAATTTGTACATATGTATGTGCATACATATTATATGCATTTATAAAGTTCAGTGTGACTGAACTTGATATGGTCTTACGAATAATGCGATTTGATTTTGTATTTATTTATTGAACACTATCCACTCTCGGGGGGTTTTATCACCCCCATGTTGCTTTTAGGGTGTGATATAGGGGCAAAAAAACGAAAACAGAAAAAAGCCGCATATTTCATCGAAGTCATCCCCTCGCGGAAACAATAGTGTAGCGGTAATAGAAATTGACACCGCATCAAAACAGATATGATCTACCAACCCCTCCCACATACTACCCCCCCCTACTTTTTACAACGAGAGGAGGGGGTGGTGGCGATATTTCTTCCAGATCGGAAATATATTTTCACTTCAATTTACATTAGGAGCGATAGAAGGAAAATAAAAATATATGTGTATATACATACATACATATGATATCATAGGAATACGAAGTAAAATGCATTTTGGTTTTCATCGAATATTTTTTCATCATATAATATATGTCGGCCAGCAGCATGGCTTGGAGGTTGCGTTTATGTTAAGCACCGAGAGGTTACTGGGTTCGATCCCGTGCTAATATTTAATGCTACTGGTCAGACTTGAATATTTCTGACTCTGAGTCGATCGTTTCCTATCAGAGTTTGCCAATTTATCTGATTTAATTTTTGAAACATTTCCTCCATCAAATTGGCATCCATCAAATTTCAGTAAATGTATATCATCATTCTCATCGTCATCATTTATAGCCATTCGCCATCCACAGCTGGATGAAGGTCTGTCTGACTGACTATTTATGGCCGAACTCATCTATCTCATCCCACACATTTTTCTAATTTCATCCACCCATCTCTCCCGTTGCCTAGATTGCAGTATTTTATATTCTCTCAGCACCATTAGAGCACATCTTTCACCCATCTATGTATCATTCGTTTTTCAAGCTACGTGACCCAAACTCTTCATTCGCTCCATTATAAATATTTAGCAACAGCGTAGCTTACTGACAAAGACAGTAGAGAGGTTATGGGTTCAAATCCCAGCCCGAATCGTGAAATTATTCGGTTTACATATATACTCTGCTGGCAAGATCTACATAGATGTTTATTACAACTCAGAAATACCGTCTCCTGCTAGAATTTTTCCAATTTATCTAACTTAGTTGTTGTGACAGTTCTAATAAGCTCGGCATTATCCCCACTCCCCTTGGTTTCTCCTCAATCAATTTTTTTCATATTTTATAAAATATGCTTACTTATTGTATAATATAGTAATTTTATGATTGTTGATTCTACCAGTTTGTCCATAGATGACGTTATTTTATTATGTAATCATTGTATTTGTAAAATTCTTAAATAAAATTGACCACAGGTGTCGCCTAGGCGCAGCTTGTCATTACACCTATGGTAGAAGTGTATGTGTGAAATGTACATATTATTTATTAGAAGGAATATCATCTTCTTGCCATTTCCGCTAATTAAGCTGATTTGATTATATTTTAGCTTGGCCATGAAACATTGGCGGTTTTTTGAAAGGTCACCAAAAATTCAAAATATGATATTAAAAATTAAGATACTTATGTTTTTAATATGAATGTTGTACCAGCGAGTGTAATGTTCATGTTCGTCGCGATAAAAGTTATATGTATTAAATGTATGTGTACTCTTTTGCGCAGAAACAACACCTGGATCGTATCTACCTGATGTATTGCCACCGTAAACCACCCCCTGCCATCCTCCCACACCCCTATTTCATGCACAGAATAAATTAAGTAAATAATAGCGAGATTTTCCCGGTTTTTTTTCGGTGTGTATACTCCAGTGAAAGTTATGAGCTTAACACGAATCGCTGTTTACTCTGCGTAAAGCTTTTAAACTGATCGCGCTCACGCCCAAATATAAGTCGTCGGAAATCCCACAAAATAACAAAATTTTGTTTTTTAAATGATTCAGATAATTCAATCGTATGTTTAGTATTGCGAAAATATTATTATCCGATTTTTCACGATGGACGAGAATTATGTGCGAGCTGTAGTTGTGAATGTGTCGACGGTAGCGTGTGAGACGCAGGCGGATATTAATGTAATCTGACTTTATACGATCGGCGTTATATATTTGATTGTTTTCTGGCAAGGTGCAGTCAATTTTTTAGTATCAATAAAATTGAATCTTAATCGGTAGGATTCAAACGACAAGGCTATTTTTCATTACAACGCGTAATCCATAATGGTTTCATAAATTACATACATAGTTGTATTATATGTAGGCATTAAAAAAATAATTGAAATTCAATATAATTTTTGAAGGAAGAATCAGTTTAAATAAGGTAATGATTTATCAAAAATATCTTGTTGAATTTATTTATGATAATTTTGTTTTTTTCTTTTACAAACTTTCTGTAGAATGATTGTTTTAGAAACATCTTATTATTATCATAGTAAGATATTAATTGTACGTCTTACGAAAATTATCATTTTAAAATGTACTGGTGGTGCTACCCGGCTTCGCCCGGTTCCACTTTTGACGATCTCTTCCGTTTTAGCACGGATATAATAGAAGGAACTTGAAATGGAAATGCAATATGAAATGGAAATGTCTAGTAGTGAGAATAACGTCGAATCATGAAAAAAAATCTTCATTTGTTTTTTTATTAAATTTATTTGAATCTAAAAAACTAATATTGTTTAACGACCTGCCAAATCAGAAACGAATTACAGACGCCTTTTTGGTTTTATATATAAGATTATATTCGCGAAGGAAAGTCTTAAATTTTGATAAATTTACTTTATAATAAAATAACTTTACAAAATAACTTTATTAAAAATAACTTTACAATTTAGCCGTTATATTTGAAAGTGGTGGAAGTCCAATTTTCAGTTCCAAAAACACTATATCTGTTTTACTTAATTCACACTTCTTTTATTCGATATGTCCAGAATCTTGGAAAAACAGAATAAACGTATTACAGGCCGCCAATATATTTAAATATTGTTAAACGCAAAACATTATATTTAATTTTTTGGGAGATATTTCTCGAAACGAAGAAAAGTGAACTTTCAATTCCACTTTCATATTAACGGTTCATTTGATTGTGACTAAATATCACGGATTGAGATTCAGTGTTGCTGAATCTTGACATTGAATATATTTTATTTTTATTTATTTTTTTATTTTTACATATATACCAGGAAGGCCTTACAGGTAAATCCCAATGCGCCTTCCTGGCCAATTACAAATACAAATACAGCATTTTTATTATAAGTCGTTGAATTGCGAGACACTGAAAAAACTCGCAAATTAACGAGACATCTATGAATTGTACATAAATTTTTATTGTACATCAATCAAATTTTTCAAATAGTGGTGACATAGTAGGTAGGAAGGATTTTTAGCCAATTTTTTTTTCCGGGAACCGTTTCAACAATGAAATCAGAGAGAAAATTGGCAAACTCTGATAGGAAACGATCAACCTGGAGTCACAAATCCAGGTCTGACCAACAGCATA
The DNA here is from genome assembly GCF_051622035.1 of Arctopsyche grandis. Taxonomy (NCBI): domain Eukaryota; kingdom Metazoa; phylum Arthropoda; class Insecta; order Trichoptera; family Hydropsychidae; genus Arctopsyche; species Arctopsyche grandis. The sequence goes on from NC_135364.1 coordinate 18,922,594, forward strand.
CTCTGAAAAATTCATTTTCATTCAGGGATAGAACCCGGCACCTTCTTGACGGTAAGCAGAAGCTTAACGTCCGAGCTATGCTGCTGGCTATGTATATGTATATGTGTATGTGACTCCAGGTCAATCGTTTCCTACCAGAGTTTGCCAATTTATCTGGTTTCATTATTGAACCGGTTCCTACTAAATTGGCCACCTAATCTCATTTTTCACCATTATTTGAATTTAATTTTAGATTTGTGGTAATTTATAATTCATATAAAAATTTTAATCAAATAAAACTAGCATTTTAATACTGATCATATATATCAATTAAGTGCTCAGTACCAATCTTATATATTTACATATAATATAAAAATACTTATTTTGTCATACTGTTTTTCAACGCAGTTTTGTAAACGGTATTCACTTTATATCTTAAAGTGCATCTAGTTACTATTTTTAAAAATAAAAACGTCTACTTTTCTAACGGCACCTCGTCCGTTAACACAATTATGTATATGTACATATTCATATTGGATGCATGAAAAGCATTTGTGTGATTGTTTTCCGTTCGGGTATATACATACATATCTTTTGTTATTTTTTTTTTGTTTTTCTTTCAATTTTATTTTTGCTTTGCGTTCGTTCGATTCATTCAGTAACGTTTTGTGTAAAAGTGGGCGAGGCCGTCGGGTCAACAGCAGACAAGCGCCACCATTTAACACCCACTGTGGAAAAAGTGACGCGACCCACAGTTGTATTCAACTGACAGTCACTTAAATATTCGCACAAATAGCCCCGAACTCCCACCACAGGCAAAAAAGTTACTCGACTTTCAATATCCATCACCGAGATGAACTAGATCAATTAATAATAAATTTGCCTGTATATAAGCACTGACATTATTTTGGGCGTAAATATGTAATTCAATTATGAATTTTACTTTTTATTTTAATACGATTTTCCAAATATGGATTTTTCATTGTGCAGGTAGTGCAATGCAGTAAAGTGCAGTCGAAATGCATTCTTTATTACGAGAATTATATGTATGTATGTATAATATGTATATTAGTGCAGTGCTTTGCAGTGGTGTTCGTAGATATGAAATGCATGTAATTCCATTCAAGTAACCTCGCTCGGATTTTTCAATTACGATCTCTCAGCCATATTGAACAAATTGTACGTTTGAACTTTGGGAAATAAATTAATAACCCACAGATACTCGAACTTTTTTAACGAGACCCAAATTTTTAAATAAATAATTCCGGAAATATTATATAATACTATTTTTAATAAAATACCGATGGTAGGGGAGAAGTAACATGAAATTCGCGATTGACATATTTTTAAATAATGTCACAGAAATGAATATTTTGAAAACTTTTCACTTGATCTGACAGTTCAGGATAGAACGTGTTCGTCCTCGTGTGCGAAAGTTTATTTCCGTTATCAAAAGGGTTTTTTTATGTTTTCTGCTGAAGCAAATAATTTTTATAACTTATTTTTTTTTGATCCACACATTCTTTGTGTCCATTTGAAATCGTACCTGTTATATCATACTTCTTTATTCAATTATTTAAAAGAATAACAATCATTATATAGGTATTTTTATTTATTTATTTATTTAAAGTTTGGACCATTGTAGCATTACAGAAATTATAAGATATAAGAGAAAATAAAAGAAACAAAATAATAACTAAATAAATTAGACATAACAAAAACAAAAACAAAACATATATGTACATATGTATATACACAAACAATTAATAATAATAATAATTACAAATTACAAAAAACAACAAAGAAGGGAATGTCTTATAAAAGAAAAAAGAGAAATAAAAATAAATATAAACATATGTATGTACACAGACACAAATACATTTATGCATAATCATAAAAAAAACAATAGCAATTATAATAACAGATACGTAAAAATAAAAATATAACATAAGGAATACCTTGCACCTACATGCAGCCAGTTTCAATAAATAAGAACCAACTGCAAACACAAAACATCCCTGTGAGGCCCAAATGGAAGAGATTTAATCAAAATCCCACTCATAAATCACAATAAATCATGAAAACAATGATGAGCGCAGACTACCAGATAAATGGGTTAGAGTAATATCCGATAATTTACGCTCAGTAAGGTGGAAAATATCACATTCAGTCTTGGCAGCAACGATTTCATTAAGAAGTCGAATAGCTCTTGGAATAGGATATGATAGTTTTGATAGATTTTTCGTATATTAAAATATAAGATCTTTTTTTTATTTTGTTATAGGGTCCGAAATAAATTTTCCCAGGGCCCGATATTCCTCTGGATGCCCTGCATAGTTTTATTTTTGAAATCTCAATTTTGTTATAGATTCTTTAAGATTTGACGAATAGTCCGTATATCAATCGTCCTTTGATGAACAGCCGTATTTAAAATTAAAAAAACTTTAATTTTAGTCTGAGTATAATGATTTAGTGGAGCGAGTGTAGAGATTGAAACGAAATTGCGAGATGAAGAGACGAAATAAGTGCTTGAATGGTACAATAAACATTGCACAGAAGGGCACATGGAAGATGGGTGAATGAAATTGTATAGGTAAATATGTGGGGTAAGATGGATGAGATTTGCTCAAAATAGATACAGGTGGAAGCATATAGGAGAGATTTTCATCTAGCAGTGGATGGCGAACTGTTATGGGTTTACCTCACGGCACCGAAAGTGAAAAGGTCGAAAACATAAATATCGAAAGATAAAAAAGGGTGCACGGTAAACGGTACAATGTATATATAATTTATATCAGTGGCATGCGGTGAAATTATCTGTCTTTTTGTCATACAGCCTTGTTTAACGTGCGCGCGCAGGATACGTGAGGAAAAGCTTATTCTTCTTGTTCCTGTTGTATCCTGCTCGCACAAATTAAGTGAGGTTGTACGACGGGGGGAGAGAGAGTTTTACCGCACGCCACTGATATATCTGATAACCGTTTTTCATATGTATGCATGAACATTTTCGACTTTTTTTATGTATATTAATGTAGATTGAAACGCATTTATTTGTTGAGTTTATTTTTTAGTAAAAAATATACTTTCTTATACTTTTTACAATAAAAAATGAGCAACGCTGGATCATTGTCGAAATTGCAACACGTATCTCAAAGAAACGTATCAGAAGTGTGCGACCTTAAGAAAGCCAGTCAAAATAAACCACTCCCAAATGGACGAACGGCCACGCGAACTTAAATTGTGTGAGAAAAAAAATAAATGGAATGGAATGGAGCGAAATGGAACGTCTTTTACACGACTAATTTATGAGTTGTTTAAATTTGTTAGGGAGTGGTCCACAATGGTAATGCTTTGACTGTACATACATAGATGTGCAAAGTTATTATGTGGGTAAAAAATATCAGGTTGTTTGCATGGTAAAGCTGACGGCACGATTTAGGTGTCTAGGGAGGCGAGCAATCGCGCGGGATTGCGCGTTCTCTAATGAGCCGTGAAATGGCCGCCAAGATAATTGCAAGTGGTCCACGTGCGCTCGCTGCAATTCAACCTGTCGAATGCGTGTGGTCCGAGTGCATTCTCGTGTTGCATTGCATGCTTAAAGTGCATACAAACCTATGTATGTAATTTCAGATTTTAAGTTTTGAATTATCGTTGTAGGAATTTTAAAATTTAGTTATGGTTTGTATAATATATGTAATGTATTATATGTATATTTATGTATATCTAAACTCGCTGTCGAGAATATTGTAACAAGTATTTTAGTGGAAAACGCATAGTTCGGAATGGCCGGTATGATATTTGCTGAAGACCAACATTCGGAACGGAAGTTTAAGTCAACTGAAAGCTCTTTGTGTTTGAGCTTTGAGGCCAACATTCAAGCTGAAGATTCGGGCAGTGGGATGGACGTATGATATGTTCGAGCTGCGAAACTATGAAATAAGGGGGTGGAGGAGGGTAAGGACCCCAACCTTCCCTTCATCCCTCCCATCCCTCGGCTCTGACCGTAATTCAATTTTACAGTTGACTGCCGTGCTGATTGGGTTCTCTGCTCTGGTGCAACTGTGCCAAAGGAAAACCCAAACTTACATACACTCACACGGCTGACCGCAAAGTTTAAATAATTTTACGGCAACTATTATACTCGCAATTTTTTTAATTCGTCAGTTTGAAATGTCGACGACGCTTAGGCTCTTTTGCATCTGCAGCAGTGCGAAAGCCTGTTGCGATTACGCTGACCGGCTTTCACAACACGTGTGGCATTTAGTGTGGCACGAACGGACATGCGATCGAACACACAACACAATAATAAGCCCGGCACACTTCCTGATCGCTGGCCAACAATGCCAATTGTTGTTGCACGAAAAGGTTAGAAAAATTGCAAGTGGATGCTCGAATGTATTGTACTATACTACATACAACACCCCTCTGGGTAACTTTGAGATACTACGTAATGAAGATGTACATAAATAAAACTTGGTCGGATTAACTAGAGAACGGATTTATTCATTAATACATACATACGTACATATGTGTTTATTATATATTAAAATAATACTTTCTCATATACATACTTCTATTATATTATGTGTGGCAGAGAAATGAGCGATTTTAAAAAAATGCATAATTTTCTATTGTTGTTTTTTTAGAATATAAAAACAATTAATATAAATCGCATCATTTCATTTAATTATGGCATATTTCATTTTAGTTAAACTAAAATAGCAAATTAAATAATAATTAAAATATCGGCAAAATAAATACATTAAAAAAAAACATTTTTTAATTTTTTATTAAAATTTTTGTTTACCTCATTCTAGTATGTAAAAATATTTGTTACATTTGAAACATTTTTAATTCACAACGTTTCTAGTACCGGGTTAAAAAGATACGAGCGTACTCGGACCGAGTTCACAAATTTGGTCAGTCGGACAATACTCGAGTCTTGCCACTAGAGTTTCCAATCCGAGCACTCGAGTACTTGGAAACTCTACTTGCCATGTTACGAGTAACGTCCGAGTGACCAAATTCGTGGTCTAGCTCCGAGTGTCGTCGCATCGGGTTAACCTGGAATAAGATAACATATATGATATATCTTAAAACGATTTTGTTAAAATCAAAAAAGATATTTCATTTAATGAATTCCAGGTACTATGCTGCAATTATAATAATTTGCTATGGCAAGCTCTTTATTATTTTTTAATTAAATTCGAAGTTTGATTCAAAAATGCATGTAATGTTATATGTACGTACATATAATACACATATGAGCCGTTATATTTGAAAGTAGCGGAAGTTCAATTTTTAGTTCCAAAAACACTATTTCAGTTTGATTTAATTCAATATGTCAAGAATCTCGGAAAAGTGGAAGAAACAGGTCACTAGTATTTTTGATTATTATTAAAAAAATATATTTAACTCTTTGCAAGATATTTATCGAAATCAAGAAAGTTGTAATTATGCTAATTCAATTATAACGACTCATATATATGTATGTACATACCTATTTTTTTCATGCTTAAAATACTGATGGTTGAATAGCAGGCAACAGATTATAGCTTATGTTTATAACATTGTAGAAAATGGTTTAAAATTGATCCAATTTGAGTCACGATTACAGGTCCGCGTCATGCGTGAACATTTTCACAAAGAAAACCGGTTCTGCTTAATACGTTTCGGTGACTTGTACTGCTGTATAATATGAATGGATCGCGTCGATTGCCGCTGTTTTGGATACGTTACAGAAGATATAAATGTGTCTATATACATATGTATGTAGAATGTATTAAAGAATACTTTTTGTACTGCTGTTTACGTGCATTTGCCGACTTGAGCTGTGCTGGTATAAACGAGCGTTTAATCAGAAAGTGACATAAATTTAACTAAACATGCTAAGTTTTTATGATATATTAGATAATTGCATAAGTTTGTGCCCGTTTATCGTTTTAAAACGTTTACCGCTATTGGACACGAATTATGCAATCACCCAATGTACATTTTTTTTAATTACTTATTACATATGTACATATGTATAAACAAATTCCAAATTGCACTGACTGCAAACTACTAGAATACAGGTCGAGAAATGTAATATGCTTGTAATTTAATTCCGTATTTACATATGTTGTGCTTGTCTTGTTATTGAGTTAAATACATCTAGCGAACTTTAAACCGCACTTCGTAAGTTACGCTCGCTCATTCTATTCGTAGATGTAATGCGTAACGATTCTGAATGCGTCACGATCGTCAAATACCCTTTAGCATTTCGCAACCTGGGCAAATAATAATTTAATAAATATCAGAACAGACAGACGTGTCGCAACGCCACAGAATCGTTTCGCAAATAGTTACACACAACAATGCAACTCTACATATAATACAAGCATTCATACAATACACATACACACAGTGTAATAGTCTATGATCGAAAGTAAAACGAATTTTCCGAAATGGCTCAGTCACGTTGAACTCATCAAGGGACCACCCCCACCCAGCTTGAAAGCTCTTTTGCAGGACAAAGGTAATAGAGAATGACCACGTACGTATCGTTTAACACCTTCACCACCGCTCAACACAACACTATTTCAATTAGTGGGCGTACTCAAGCCAAGCTCCCGCTGAGCAATCCATTACCCAAAGATAAGATAACGAGACATTAGTTAATACGCTCGATGCACTCTCGGCTATTCAAGCTCGGATGCAAGCTGTGCAAAATTCATGATGACTTTTTGTTCTATGATATCGCGATTTTGGAACTAGCTGATGTACACCGTCGACAATTATTTTCATTCGGCTTTACATTCCAGTGTGAAAAGTGCCAAAATTTTTTTCTGTTATTTTTTTCACTTTTTCAATAACTATCACAATTTAAAACGTTTCATCTAATCATATTCTGATTTGGATTTACTGTGTTTGATATTCTCCTTTCTTTCAAGATGTGGTTATTGATAATATTAATCAGGAGCGTATTTTTATTTCAACTAGTACGACGATTATTTAATTGGTTTTATGATTAGCCCATTTCTTTCTACAATAACTAAATTCCAGAATAACAGAAATGTACCTCCAATAAGCAACAAGGAGCAGGTCCAGGAGTTCCGGTATTTGGGAGGGTTGCTGATCAGACTCTGATGATAATGATGTCAAAATCAGTATTGCAATAGCGCGAGGACACTTCGGGAAGTTAATAAATGTGCTTTTGTAACAGGCATCTTAGCATAAAAATACGTGATATGTGACCCAAATAATCAGGTTAAGTTGGATCGATTCTTTTATACGGAATTTGAATCGTAGATGTTAAAAGTGATAACTATGAGAAGAGTTGATGCATTTGAGCTTTGGTGTAATTGACGAAAGCTCCGCATTTCCTGGACTCGACGAGTGATGAAAGACGTTGTCCTACAAAAGATGAGTTTTCTGTGTTTAATTGTTTTCAATAATACTCTTTGTATTATTGAAAACAATTAAACACAGAAAACTCAGCTATGTACTTTAAAGATTTCACGAGAAGCCTAAAGTTCTATATATTGCAAGACAATTGTGGAGAGAAATATTGTGATAAATTACTGTCTTGGTTGTGGAACATTAAAAACCGCACAGGAGAAACCTCTGTGGAATATATATTCCTCGCTGCAAGAAGAATTTCAACAAATTTTCCGAAATTCAAAAGAGGCTGAAGACTGAATTGGGCATTACATAAGAAGAAGAAGAGACGTATGATAAATAATTGAATATGAAGGAACTTCTTCTTCATACTACCAAATTTCGTCAAACACCAACTTATCTTTGATTGCAATCTATTTTATGACAGGGCCAATTAATCTTACATCATAACAACAGTTAGACTTTTGACCAGGATCAGCTACAGATTCAACCACCAAAAATCAATATAAATTTAATTTAGCTTGTGTTATTTTTAGCAACAAGGCTAATAATGATTTAAAAAAAGTTTACATGCATATGATGATTTAGTATTTCCATCACGAAAACCAAAATAGAGCATTCGAATATACAATATTTTGTCAGAGGAATTGTTGTTAGTGAGTTGTGACTTCGTTTCCCTATTCATGGAATAAGATGCGTTTGTTTATGGGTAATATAAAACGAGGGCATTTTTGCTTAATTAGTACGTCTCAGATAGTGTTTTACTTTGCAATGAACGTAATTGATGACGTTTGCGTCTGTGGAAAAGCCTGCACAGATGTCACTTAAATAATTACAAGAGTTTTCCTTTGTGCGGTTTTCCTTCTTACGTATGCATGTGAAATGAGTAGTGAGTGGATAGGTAATAAGCAAACGGAGAAAATGCAGAAAAGCGCAGACAAAGTAATGAGAGATACGACGTGGTGCAACGTAAGCAACCATACATATGTATGTTTGTATACAATATTTGTTGGAAAAACTTCGCATAAACCATTTATTATTATGAGTGTTTTAACATATCCGTACAAAACTCACATATATAATCTAATCTATAATTTGGAAAGAGACTTTGTATGTATGTAAATATCCTTGGTCGTCTTCGTCGTCTTCGTCGTCGTCTTCGTCGTCGTCCGTAGATCGGTGACGTCATCGAACACGTGATTCGATTTTTTTTTTTTTCGATCCATGGGCGCCGATTTGTTTTTTTCGATTCAATGGATTCACCCCCGCGGGGGCGCAAAGCGAGTAGTTTCATGGGGCCCCGCCAGGGGCGCCACAAGGGGCGCAGCCCCGAAGGGGGCCCGGGGGGCGCAGCCCCGTGGGGCCCCAGCCTCATGGGGCGCAGCCCCATGGGGCTCAAAAGGGGGCGCCACAAGGGGCGCAGCCCCGTGGGGCCCCGAAGGGGGCCCGGGAGGCCCAGCCTCATGGGGCGCAGCCCCATGGGGCTCAAAAGGGGGCGCCACAAGGGGCACAGCCCCGTGGGGCCCCAGCCTCATGGGGCGCAGCCCCATGGGGCTCAAAAGGGGGCGCCAACAGGGGCACAGCCCCGTGGGGCCCCGAAGGGGGCCCGGGGGGCCGAGCCTCATGGGGCGCAGCCCCATGGGGCTCAAAAGGGGGCGCCACAAGGGGCGCAGCCCCGTGGGGCCCCGAAGGGGGCCCGGGGGGCCCAGCCTCATGGGGCGCAGCCCCATGAGGCTCAAAAGGGGGCGCCACAAGGGGCGCAGCCCCGTGGGGCCCCGAAGGGGGCCCGGGGGGCCCAGCCTCATGGGGCGCAGCCCCATGGGGCTCAAAAGGGGGCGCCACAAGGGGCGCAGCCCCGTGGGGCCCCGAAGGGGGCCCGGGGGGCCCAGCCTCATGGGGCGCAAGCCCTAATAGGCATTAACTAAGGGGGGCGAAGCCCTAGACGGCAATTAATCATGGGGGCGCGGAGGGGCGAAGCCCTAAAAGGCAACTGATCATGGGGGCGAAGCCTTAGACGGCATTTAATCATGGGGGCGCGGAGGGGCGAAGCCCTTAAAGGCATTAGCTAAGGGGGGCGAAGCCCTAAACGGCAATTAATCTTGGGGGCGCGGGGGGCGAAGCCCTAAAAGGCATTAACTAAGGGGGGCGAAGCCCTAGACGGCATTTAATCATGGGGGCGCGGAGGGGCGAAGCCCTAAAAGGCATTAACTAAGGGGGGCGAAGCCCTAAACGGCAATTAATCTTGGGGGCGCGGGGGGCGAAGCCCTAAAAGGCAACTGATCATGGGGGCGAAGCCTTAGACGGCATTTAATCATGGGGGCGCGGAGGGGCGAAGCCCTAAAAGGCATTAACTAAGGGGGGCGAAGCCCTAAACGGCAATTAATCTTGGGGGCGCGGGGGGCGAAGCCCTAAAAGGCAACTGATCATGGGGGCGAAGCCTTAGACGGCATTTAATCATGGGGGCGCGGAGGGGCGAAGCCCTAAAAGGCATTAACTAAGGGGGGCGAAGCCCTAAACGGCAATTAATCTTGGGGGCGTGGGGGGCGAAGCCCTAAAAGGCAACTGATCATGGGAGCGAAGCCTTAGACGGCATTTAATCATGGGGGCGCGGAGGGGCGAAGCCCTAAAAGGCATTAACTAAGGGGGGCGAAGCCCTAAACGGCAATTAATCTTGGGGGCGCGGGGGGCGAAGCCCTAAAAGGCATTAACTAAGGGGGGCGAAGCCCTAGACGGCATTTAATCATGGGGGTGCGGAGGGGCGAAGCCCTAAAAGGCATTAACTAAGGGGGGCGAAGCCCTAAACGGCAATTAATCTTTGGGGCGCGGGGGGCGAAGCCCTAAAAGGCATTAACTTAGGGGGGCGAAGCCCTAGACGGCTTTTAATCATGGGGGCGCGGAGGGGCGAAGCCCTAAAAGGCAACTGATCATGGGGGCGAAGCCCTAAACGGCAATTGCTCATGGGGCGTGGAGGGGCGAAGCCCTAGAAGGCAAAGGCTCAGGGGGGCGCCGAGGGCGAAGCCCTAGAAGGCAAAAAAAAAATTTTGATTTTTTTTTTTGATTTTTTAAAAAAATTTTTTTGATTTTTTTTTTATTTTTTTTTTGATTTTTATTTTTATTTTTTTTTAATTTTTTTTTAAATTTTTTTTTTAAATTTTTTAATTTTTTTTTTTTTTTTAATTAAATTAGCTTAGTCATGTTTAAGCGGTTTATATTATAAACACTGAGCGAAGCCGGGTAATACAGCTAGTATATCATAATTAAGAATTAGGTACGTGTGATTTATTTTTATTGATACGTAATCTCTATTAATTAATTATCAATTAATTTATTAATGCATATGTATGTATGTAAATATATTGGGAGATTTCAATCTTTCGTATTGACATTCTGTGCAGAATGTGCCCGTGCATAATGCACTTCTAGGATTGCATCTCTCGGAGGTCACACACGGTGGAAAATCGTCGTCGGCTTTTCCGCACGCTTTCTCGATCGCGGGGAAATGTCTGCTCGAGGCTTTTCCGGACGATCGCCTCAAAACCGCATGCAAATTGCGACTCAAACGAACACATTGTACGAGGGACGGGGGCATGACAGGGATGCAGCGAGGGGTTGGGTAAGGGGATGGTTATTCTAGACGTGAAAGGAAAGCACTTGACGTTCGATTCCGGTTGCTCACACGTATTCGTGAATTCTTTATTTGCCCTCTGTAGCAATTTGTATTACGCGACGACTGATTGTAAGGACCACTTCAGACGCTTCTCTTTGTACCAAGATTTCTGTATATTGATTAAAAATTCAACGCTAGCACTTACAAGTATATAGTTCACGTCAATCGTAAATATCTGTAGTGAAATTTAGAGATTTGTAAAGGATGAAGGAGAATTTTTTAAAGGATGTGTGATTTAAGATTTACAAAGAAGTTTTACTGTCTGTAACGAAATATGATAAAGCAGTGGGTCGACCCACTAGGAATTTTGCAACTAAATTTAAAAGTCAACGTTAATATGGTGAATACGTTGAATATTTGGGAGTGCTAATTTTTATATGGATTTGCAGTGCTAGAAGGAGCATTAAACTTCATTGTGAAAGCAATATATCGTGAGATTGTGACAGAAAGCAATGCGTTGTGTTTGGTTGCTTAAACTACGAAGGAGATTAAAACTAGCCAAATTTTTTGTCATGAAGTAAAAAAAAGAGAAGCATCGAGTTGTTGAAATGAAATGCATACACAATATCTATTAAATATTTACAGTCCAGTGTACCTCGTTTCGCTCGTTCATGAACATGCCAGTTTGTTCATACACTAACCAATCTGGTCACTTATAGTGTACACATAATAAATTGATAAACGAACTACATAGTTTGTTCATACACAAACTATTAGGCATCAGTTTCAGTTTTCTCAATAGTTTGGCTCATCTATGTAGATATGTATGTAATATATGTAGATGCTTACCCCGTGTTTCAATGTTTTAAATATTAGTGAAAACGAGAAATATAGAAACTTTGTAATGTGGTTTCCATAGGATTTCCCTTTTAAATACTTGGCGTTTGACATCTCCAAAGTTTTGACAGCCATAAGTTTCATGCTACAACTGGTGAGTCTATTTGAAAATAGCTTTTTAATCTTGGCACCAAAACTAAATTTAATAATTTGTATATGAACTAACTAGTTTGCTCATGAACGTAACTGTAACATGATGAAAATTATTAGACGACGAATGATTTTTTTCATAATTTTCATGGAATTACAAATTATTTCATGGAAACAAGATAAAATCGTCTATGAGATTGACAAAAGACCTTATTTTTTTCCTTACACGCATTCATTATTAGGTCAGTGGTTTAGTGTTTTAATAAGGGTACTCCTGGAGAACATATCTTTGGTTACTACTGGAATCTGATGCCACTGAAATTCCGGAAGTTTATCAAATCGAGCTCGTCTGTTTGCTCTTCCTCTTAAAAAAAAGCACATTTTAAAATACCTAGAGCATTTAAAGAGAATGCCAAGCACAGAACTCTGGTAAAACTCGAATATGAAAATCGCATTAGCTTGTATCAGGAGTGTTTCCGGTTGACTCGATTGATGTGCAGGAGAATGCAGCGTACGTAATGAGCCTTTTTTCCGATGCAGTTGCAATGCAATGCAATACATGTGTCTACAACTGGGTGGTTACAATTTAATCAGACATTTCTTTGTGAGTCGCGACCGCGAGGCGGGGGCGGCCGGCTAGACGGTTCATTATCCCTGCACGCCACTGCACTCTCAACACCCCCCCTTATCCCTCCCGCTAACGAACAACTTACACACAAAACGAATTACAATACTTTCACATCGATTTCCCCCTATGGATGTGCGGGTGCGATCAAACAGTTCGGCAACTGCCTCTTCACCAATGTTTATGTATTATGCATCTAGTGGTATTATATTTCTAGAAGAAGTAAATCTATGACGAACTTAGTTGTATTTAGTTTCAATTTATTTTTTAAGAATTTACAAATAATTTCAGATCTCTTTTCGAGCATCATTTTTGATCGTACGATTATTATTTAATAAGTTGATAGTTTCAGCAAGGTACATTGCGTAAAAAGTTGACAGTTTATATTATACACTACGAGTAGTGTTTTGCCCGTTGATTTCAATGTGTGGCTTCGGAAAGGAATTGATCATTGTATTAATAGTAAAATTTTGAGTGCGCAAATTACACGCTCGCTGATCCAACCCGTTTGAAATGCTGAATGAATGTGTGTGTGTGTGGGTGTGTGTTTGTGTCTTCGTGAATGTGTGTATGTGTGTACACTCTAGCGTAGTGCATCTGACGTTGATGTCACCCGTTCCAAGTCAGGTGCCCAATATCAGGAGCACATGTCAGACACTTCACACCCCCCCCCACTTCCCTGCTACCCCACTTCCCCGCGTGATCGGTTATCACGGCACATCCCTATGGCGGATACTTAAAATGCACTCATTGGTCAGAATGTATCGTCGTTGCTCTAATTGGTCAAACTTTTTAGTCCACGTGGATCGCTAATTGGTTGTTCGCGTGTATTTATGTATTTTATTATTAAGTTTTTTTACCCTGCTTCGCTCGGTATTTGTAATATAAACCGTTTAAACTTGTCAATCTAATAAGTAAATATTTTATTAAATTTATTTGAATAGTTTTATTTAATTTAAATATATTTGAATAGTTTTATTTAATTTAAATTTATTTGAATATTCATTTGTTCGATGACGTCACGGATTTACGAACCAACAATAGTTACATACAAAGTATCTTTCTAAATTATGTATTAGATCTCTAGGCACAACATATACTCCTGGAATTATAAAATGAGTTTTTTTTTTAAATCTCCATACTGGTCGACGCATCCGCCACATACCCCACAAATATACCCACAAATGTACATCGCGTCCGTTTTTATATATATTATTTTTCGCATAGATTAGATGCATATATTTTAAGGTGCAAATGTACGTATTCACTCATAACTTGGTGGCTGTATAAAACGATCAAATTATTTATTCGGATATTCGTTGTATAGTAGAAAATTGTATACTATTGAAATTTAAGAGCTCTATTTTTGTATGTTGTTTTATATTTTGAAGAGACTATACGTCGAGTATGTGATTAATTTTTAATGCTCTACTGAACATACCATACAAGTAAATAAGTCATAAAAAAATTGAATACAGAAAGGGATATGATAAAAGTGTATAGTATATTTCTCTAGTATGAAAAAGAAACATCTATTCGAGTTTTTTGCCGAGGAATATGCATTCAACGGTTTGGAGTTCCGTCTAAGAGGGATGAGAGACAGGACAATAAAAAAATAATACAAATAATAATAATTCACGTTCAAAATTCAAAAGCTTAAGCTCATTATCCACCGATGGAAATCTTTTTGAGAATTCTTTTATTATTATTTTCGTCCAGAGCAATAAAGTGTGTATTGGCCGTATTGGGTGTTTATTCTCGACTAGAGTGGGCACGGCTAATGGAAAACTTGCCGCGCCGAGTTTTCCCAAGAAGGATAAGGGAAGGGGGTGGAATGGTCGGTTTTTGCGGGAAATGACTTTCTGACTCTTAATCTCTCCAGCAATCTCATTAAAAATTCATAACTCAACTGCAAAAAATGAAAATGCTCCAAACCGCACTGAATGGCTCAAAATTCATACTAACACAAACATACCTAATTAATCACCAATACGTAGATAAACACTTTTTTTAAAATCGTACTCACTTTTCCACATAAGTAAGTTTGAGGCAATGAAAATATACAAATCAGCTAATACTTCATCACATAAAATATTTGAATATTTATCAATTTGATCTGTGCTTATGCTACACCTGTATTTTTCATGTAATTGACAAGAAACATAAAGTACATAGGCTTTTATAAATTTACTTGGAAATTTTCTCAATTAAGAATGCGTCGTAATATAATAAATGTCTAGAGAAGTATTATAGTTTTTGTTACTATACAATAAAATAATTTGTTGATTAATACAATGGTGCAATATTTGTAAGACGTTCTGTAGTCGACTGGTGGGGGGGGGGCAAATAGCACTGCTTAAGACTATGCATTGCTTGGAAAAAGAAGACTACTCTAAATACCACTGAGCGGGCCACCGACCCCCCAACTCAACCCCTTTACTCCTTCACCTCATCTCCACCACCGCGTCTTCTTCCGCTATATTCAGCTTCTTTCTCATATTCGCTACTCAGAAACGGGGTAGGTACTTCAAGATCGTTCATTTCAACGGGGTAGGAAGGATCGACTGAAACAATGCATACAAAAAATAAAATGCAATGATATGAATTTCTTACTTTCGTATAGGTATTAATAGATGAGACATAGACATTGTAGATTAATAATCTAGTATATTTAATAAAAAAAATTAAAATTTATTTATTTATGTAAGAAATAGCTAAATAATAATCTAATTATGTAAATAATAATATACACATACTCATATATGTACAAATACTTACATATAAATATATGCGTAAACAAATATATGCTTAAATATTAAATTATTTAAGTTTGCAACATTATGGCATTGTGGCAGGAGCCCCTAATGCGCCGCAATGGTCGAAAAAATACAAAGATATGAGAAAAATAAAATATATACACAGAAAAAAAATACATTTATACAAAATCGTAAAAAATAATAGTATTATAGCAGATAAAAATACATTTATACAAAATCATAAAAAATAATAGTATTATAGCAGATAAATTAAATATATCAAATAAAAAAAAAAAAAGTAGGTAATATCTTGTGCCTATACCCAGTAACAATATAAGAATCAGCCACAAATACAAAACATCCATGTGAGGCCCAAATGGAAGAGTAATTTTTGTAACCTATTTTTAATTGGGTGAATATCCCAATTAATTTTAGAACAGATATACAATACACAAAATTGAAATGGATCATATCCGTGATGTGGAGTTTCAATACTGGAATTATATAAAAATATTTTTCCATTAACTTTTCCCACTTTAGTGACACGTTCGTATTGCTCTGGTCGTATTTTCGTCAGGGGCGAAAATGAGAAAAAATACCAAACCAAGGGTGTGTTTTTTTCAGGGGTTCGCGAACACGTAAGACAATACACAGACGTTGTGGCACGCCACAACTTTGTGTTTTATTGCATCTCATTCCCGACATAATTATTGTTGAAAACTGAGATATTTTTTCACCGACGCGCGCGCGGAAACTTTTCAACGAGTTATTAGATTGTTCGCCAAGTTTTCCACCTGACGGTGAAAAGACGTGGAGGTACGCTTGTAATGCTGCGAATACATACATATGTAGGTATATATGTATATTTTAATATATGGGAAAATTTAAGGCTTTTGATACGCACTGTAAACTTTATTGGGTTGTATATAGATATGTACATAAATAAGTGAATAGTCCTATTTGGAAAATTACCCACCAAAGAGATCTGCATTTCGATCCATTCCAATGACGTGCATACTGAAGCGATGCGACGCGACCATCAAGTCCCTAAGCTGTATGCATTTAAAAATGATATATAAGCGTATATTATATAGAAGGCATCGGTTCTGAAAACGCTTCCGGCTGACAATACACAATAAAATCTTAACTGCGAATTGGTAAATTAGTGGTTTGGGCCTGTAGCGGTGCTCCAAAGGGTCGTAACTCGGACCCTAGGCGAGTGGAGCTATCACGCGCATGTGGCCCGCCCGTAACATTATACGCATCGAACCCCCGACAACCCTGACTTATAAGGGTGCAATTGCCAACATGCTAATTTTGACTGTCTCTCTCACCCTTTGGAAAACTTAGCTCCGAACAATAATTACGCCCGGACACAGAAACAGACCTCCCACTATTACAGACGTATGATATTACACATCTAACAGAGCAAAAGTGGACCGAATCTTAAGTACGTACAGTGTATCTATAGCCCGGCCGTAGCCAGGGGGGATAAGGGGGGCGCTAGTCTCCCCTAAATTAAAAAAAATATATAAAATCAAATTTACAAACCCTAATTTTCTGCAAGTTCTAAGAACAAAAAAATATAATAAAGAGTTGTTGGGGGGAGGGTGCGCCTGTGTTTCAGTGTTGTGGGTAAATATAGTATAAGCATTTACATATAACTAGTATAGCATAAGACAAACTTGTAAAAACAAGCTTGCTAGTGACATAGTGACTTGCCAGCAGTATGGCAAATTAGTAGCGTGTATGTTTAGCACCAAGTGATCAGTGGGTTCGATCCGCTATACTGCTGGTTAGATTTGGAGGTATTTGTGACTCCAAATCGATCGTTTCTTATTAGAGCTTTCCAATTTTATCCGATCATTGTTGAAACGGTTCCTCAAAATTGGCAAAAAATCATCTTTCCTGTTGTCACAAATTTTCTGTATTTATTGTATGTGCAATTGTAAAAATTATGTACAAATTTAAATTCATGGATGTCTCAATGGATTAGTTAATTAATTAATTAAATGTTATTTCGCGTTATTCAGCTTCTCGAAATACGGTGTTTTATGTAATAAGAAAATGCTGCATTGTTTGTAATAAATTGTCCAGGAAGGTGCATTGGGGTCTTCCTGTCAATCCTGCTTAGTATATATATGTAAAATAAACCGACAGAAGGAGCGAGACAGCACGAGACACGTCGCGCTCTCTAGTGAGGATTTGGCCGCCAATGATTGAAATTCGCGATATGTCCAGTTTTATACGTCACAATAATTATTTAATTTTTTAGATTAGATATATGTACATATGTTCATTAGCATTTACATATTTTGCTTTTTTATTATTTTGTTTTTAATGCTTTTAATGAATCCATAAAATAAAATACTCCAAATATACACAATATTTTTAATAAGATTCTTATTATACTTCTGTTTATTTATTAAAAAATCAAAATTTCATTATATACGAACATACACATGTGTACTTTCTTTCATTTTGTGAATTGTCATCGTGACTTGACGTTACGTTAAATGACGTGACGAACGCTCATTATAAAATATGTAACATACATACATAAGTAGCCCGGCGCACGCATTTATGCACTTGGTGAAAAGCGACCACCGTATAACAAACAGTCAGTTGACAGAATTTACGCATGTGCATTGTATCTGTGACTTGATAAAATCACACTGGAAAAGTGCGGCATGGGACGCGTTCGTGGTTTCCAACTGTGATGGACGTATCTTCATGTCAATATTAATTCGTATGATCTTATAATTTCGACAAATTTCTTCAAATCTTGTTTTTCTTGTATTGACAAACCTATGTCAATATAAGGATGAAATATCACCGAAAATACTCCAGGGGGGTGAGGTCTGCGAAGGAACGTGATGGTATAGATTTGACCTTTTTTTTGGATATGTAAAATTATAAAAAAAAAAAACACGTTCCGCGCTCCACTCTGTGTGCTTGCATCTTTAATCTTTTATGAGATAATCTAAATTTTAATTATGATTTGTTTATCTTTGAATTAAGAGTCTACGTCAAAAATATATGATAAAAAAAATCAATGGTATAAATTATTTGAAATTCATTTCTATATATTACACATACTTCCACGTATAGCGGCTATGAATTTATTGCGATCGTGACGAATGGTCACTGCACTGACGTCTCATATAATTGGGATATCCCAGTTGGCGGCATGTCTAACTACAAAGTACATATAAAATACCACTGTTCCTTTGTGTCCGAGTGTGACCATATGTAAATGCTCACGTATCGGCACAATTTCACAGATCACACGCTAATGCCACGTTTCGGACACCGTTACGTTATCCCAGCAGCGATCAACCTTTTTCGAAACCAAACGGACAACAAACATCCACGGTTCCAAAATATGCTATATGTAGATTCGGTCGATTGGGCTTAGAGAGGTTGAATTCGTTTGGAAATTTATTTCGTCTTTAGCTGTGACAGTGGCATACCTAATGGTCAGTCATAATTGCGCATTTAAATTAATAACAGTCCACCTCAATTAGGGGATGAAGTTTAAGGGTTCTTTGCCGGACGGACGACGGAGGCCTAAGACACCAATTATCATTACGCGCTAGACTCTTCGGAACCCTTCAATAACAATTATATCTTTGCCCCCCCCCCCCCAAATGAAATTTGCGCAACACATGGTCAACCTAACTTTGGCCCTTGCGAATATTATATATATATATATATATATATATATATATATATATATATATATATATATATATATATATATATATATATATATATATATATTGCGTAATGCGAATTTCGAATTATAATAATCACACGCCTGGCGTTGACGTGATATGTGTTACGGTCTCCAGTGTATCTCAAACTGTTTTTTGCGAGTGTTCGTCTTGTCTAGTGCAGATGCGACGACGACGACTAGACTGTAGCTATTAACATTTCTTCATATGGAAATGTATCGTACTTACACGGAGTTTATGGCGATAAGTTAGCCTTTGTGGCGAACCTTGGCTTAGTGACATTAACCCTCTCTACTTATATTGGTGTTGTATTAAAATTTCAATTGTTGTAAATTGCGGTGGATATCAAGGCTGTGGCGTTCAAATTGGATTTCCTCGAATTATAAACATTCCGGATGATTGACTTACAAGTATGTATGTATGTACCATATCGTTTATTAAGAATGGTTTAACTCAACAAAATTATTGTCAGGTTGTCAGAAAGCAATTCAATTAAATTAAATGGACTATTAAGTTGTTCACTCTATTTTTTATAAATTTTTTTTCGCAAACTTTCTGTGAAAAAAAGTTTGTGAAAATGTTTGTATCTCAAATCAAAACAAAAGTTTTTATGATTTTTTAACCATTCCGACAGGGTTTTTCTAGTAGCTTATAATTATAATAAGGTTCTCACTTCTCCGAAGGACAAGCAAAGCAGTGCGAATCGGGTGGGCAAACGGGATGATGCCCCATTGCGCCAAAAATAGAATAGGAATATTAAATGAATGCGACAAATTCCAGAATTTTTAATGAATGTTTTAAAAATTATAGTAGAACGTTATTTAAGATCTTTAATGACTCAAGACACTGAGTAATTTGTATATGTTACAGTCCAAGCGTATGTTTTGTTCGTTCATGAAAATATTAGTTTGTTCATAAATTAACCAATCTGGCTAGTTATATTGTACATAAAAACAAACTGACAAACGAACTAGTTTGTTGATGCGCAAACAATTAGGCATATGTAAATATTCTCGAACGTTTGTCCCATCATCTATGTAAATATGTTTTCTCACCAGGGGTTGCAATATTTTTAACATTAGCCGAAACGTTGTAGTGGAATTTTCACAAGATTTATTTTTAAATACTTGGCGTTTTGATATCGCAAAGGTTTGGACATATCGAAGTTATGACAGCTAAAATTTTCATACGACACCTGGTGAGTCTATTTAAAGATTGCTATTGACTGTGACTCAAGCTAAAGCCAATAGTTGGTTTATAAACAAATAAGTATGTTCATGAATAAACCAGGGTGAAAATTTGGACTGAAACATGCATTTTTTTAAATTTTATTTTCATTTTATTTTAATTAATCATGCACAGTCGCTTAACAGATTGCTCCAAAGCGGCGAGTGTGCTTAATAGATTAAGACTCGAGAAATTATATATGACATATATTAAATACATAATTATTACATATATACACATGTAAATCAAAACAACACCTGACATCTATGGTCAGACATTACAAACATCGTAAATAATACGAACAATAACATTTTTCATGTAACAATTCGAATTTTTACATTCAATAATCATCCACAGAGACATCTATGAAGAGAAATCTGGTGAAACCTGAGATATAACAATAAAACAAGGTTTGCAATAGAAAATTGGGTAGGAAAAGCCAATTTAAAAGGAACCGTTTCAATGAAAATCAGAAAAATTGGCAAATTCTGATGAGAAACGATCGACTTCAATGAACCAAGGTCTGGCCAACAACGAGACTTTAGTGGGAATCGAACCCGTGACACCTTGCACGAAAGAATACAACACTCACCACTAGACCACGCTGCTAAACAGCATACTTTTTTATGGATACGTATACATATAAAGTATGCTGTCAAAATCCCAATGTTACATTTTCAATACATGTGTGAATAATATTTCTCAAGTTCTATAGTAAATATAAATTAGTAGTCATTCCAATTACGGTTATATTCATTTTCCGCAACGTAAAGCTGTTTAAATACGATTGACCGAAATTCAAAAGAATCCTAATACCTACACCCAGACGAAGCAAAGCACGAAGGATTCACCAACCATAGCTTCCAAATAAGTCTCGGAGAGCACGCTCCCTGTAATTTGTCCGTCCTTAATTCCCATAATCCATCTATGGACCATTGTCGTCACGTTCGCACGCGTCCTTCCATCTTTTATTTACATACGTGACATTATTGCGAAATCGACTACCACAAGAGCACGATCTCCGTCTGCAGTCCCGCTGACCGTTCATCGTATATCCACCCGAGCTTATTATCAAATATTGTGATAGTTCACGACAATACACACACAGCTACCATTCACCTGACATTTTTTTAAAGCGCAAGGTCCGGTCGTTGAAATACGCAGATACGGAGTCATCGACAGAGTGTTGGGAATGTATCAATTTATGGTTTCGTTGTAAAGGTTATGACGGCGTGCGTGCAGTAAGTGCACGTTGCAATTTCTCTATATAGGATTGCGAGTAAGTCAGGTACCTAGGTGGACCGTGATATATAAGGTACATACGGCGTATTAGAAACCGTGCGTTCGCCGGTAACTGTAGCTACAATTACCCACAGATACGTTTCCAATAATAAATCGATGCACTTATAATCTTGGCTGGCTGACTCCATTGGTTCCGCTATTTTCAAATATATAAATCCAGAATCTATTGTACGGATCGGTTACTTTCTATAATTCAGCGCATATGGTGTAGTCAACCTTCTCCTGATCAAATTTCGTACTCACATTTTATAGCATACAAATAATATATTTATATACCATACATATAATTGAATATATCCTTTTAAATGTTATTTTATTTTAAGACATACATACATACATAAATATAAAACCGAACTGCTTATGTTATTTATTGGACTTATTCTATCATATATTACATATTGAAAAACATCGTTTTTACATACCTCGTTTTACGTTTCACTTACGATTACAATTCTGTTTGAAAAATTTGCCTCTTATCCGATCGTTTTCATACTTTGTCATATTGCTCATTTTGGTCATCAATATAAGTAAATGGATCCTCCGCCATTACGATGGTGCAAACATATCGTGTAAGACGCGTTTGAAATTTGAATTTCTGAAGAGTGCCTGACGTCTATCCAGTTTTTAGTTTTAAACATACATGGCGGTAGTAAAATAAAATTATTGGTATTTTTATTCAAAATAATAATTTTATTATAATGTCATGACAGATTACCTTAAATCGACACAATAGCTAACTGTGTATGTACATACGTATCCAAATACATTTTACAATGTAGATAAATATACAGATATTAGTTATAAATAGTAAGCATATATTTTTATTTTAATTTTATTACTTACATACATCGTATGTGCCATGACAGGAATTATCCCAAGCCGACAAATATGGTTAGACTATTATTGTAGATAAGTAGTAACAATTTTTCAAACATAGCAGTACATAGAATATAATAGAGACATGGATAATCAACAAAAATTTTGATACACAGGTAGCATTTAAAAGACTCAAACAATTTGAAATACTAATAACTTGAATTTGCGAGAAACTCAGAGGAAGGATACCGATTTATTGGATCCGTCACAACAATTAAGCTAGAAAATTCGCAGCAGTCAATTTGTGCTTTTTTTCATATCCACAAGATCTCGCCAGCAGCGTATCTGGCCGTTATAATTGAAAGTGGCATAAGTCCACATTTATTTATTTTGAGAAATATCTTGCAAAACATTAAATATAATGTTTTGCATTTAACAATATATTTAATGAGATTCCGAGATTCTGGATCGAAATAATAGAAGTGATAATAAATTGGGAATTAAGTTAAGCATAAATAGTGTTCTGGAACTGAAAATTGGACTTTCGTCACTTTAAAATATAACGGCTCATATGTTGTGTGCAACAATCAACAAATTCGGACTAGCTGAATTTGCGAAAGACAGAAGGGAGGGGATGCTGGATTTTATTAGAACCGTCATAACGTCTTAGCTAATATGGCAAACTCTGACCAGATATGATCCATTCAACAATTATTCAGATGGAGCAGCAACTTATTCAATTGAGAAAGTTTAGTAAAATTTTCGATTCCGGTCGGGATTTTTTATGCCATTACGAATTGCCCTTGAGCGACAACTATGATTGTAAATATGTACATATATAAATATGAAATCATATTCAAATTGTGGTTAGCGTGGTTTTGCTAATTTGACGAGGAACCGTTTCAACAATTATATCAGATAAATTGGCAAACTTCGATAGGAAACGATTGACTTGGAGTCACAAATATTCAAGTATGATCATCAGCATTACAGAAATACTCCGAATAAATTCTTTTCAATCGAGATCAAACCACGGCTTGAGCCCGAGAACCTCTCGGCATTAGCGCAATCACCGATTTATGCTGCTTGCTGGATTTAAGCCCATTTAGTGTTTAACGATCGCTACGTTGTGGTTATTTTATCAGTAGCGTTTTTAAAAAGTACGACCCATTAAAAATTTTAAATACAATAATGGAAGATGAAAATTTTTCTTCGAAGATATTTGTAATGAGAAGTAATTTAGAAACATTGAAATTTTTCATTACAGATAATTAGATAATCCACGAGTGAAAAAAAAGGATTAATAGACGTACTGAGGATCGTATTATATATGTTATACTATTTTTTATTTATTATGATTATGTACATAGCTGTACAAATATTGCTAACGAATCAGATATTGTTTTGCATAGATGTTAAAAATCGAATTTGCCATTTTTCGGATATGTTCAAGGTTGATCTATATTTTTTTTATAAAATAGAAGGTACATTGAACGAAAAGGTTAAGATGTTATTTTTTGTATTCCTTTCATTTTTCTTCAATTTGGAAAAAATATATACAACATATAAACAGGAAGTGTTTCTGAAATAAATATTTAAGCTCAAGGCATGGTTTATATTTATACACTCAATCGTACTGAAAATATAATATATGCCGTTTTGTGCCTACAAATTGATGACCAAAGCAAGTTATAGTTTGGGAACAGATTTGTATGAAATGATAACGTTTAGTAAAACTTACTTAGTAAAAAGCTCTGTCTCTCGTTCGATTAACATAAAATTCCATTCAAAAGAGGAATACGATTTTTTTAATAAAATAATATAAAAATAACCGGCTCGTTTCGTCTTATCCGAACTTGTCGACCACTGCAACACACTCTGTGTGATATGTGATAACGGTAAATTACGTGGGTGGATTGAGAGCCCCTGGTGTCGGTGAGAGTTGCACGCACGGCGTCACATAATTGATAATGCGTACGTAGGAGCGCGACACGTGTGCAACAGCACGAATAGGGTTGTCACATATCGCAATTAATCTATTACACATGATGTAGCTGCGCCGTTAGTAAATTACCCCAGGTTGATTTTTTCACCTATCCGTAAATTCGCGTCACGTTGCATGTGCATTTCGACCCCACCCACCTCCTACTTGTTGCACCGCACACCAGTCCAGTTGCAGACCTCTCGCAGATGCTTATTAGAAACAGATTACCGAAGGCCTCGCAGCCTTTGTCCGCTTCTGCCGACAATGCATGATCGAATCAAATCTCACATACGTGCTTCTTGCATTTTATTATTTATGGTGTATGCGTGTATGGGTTCGATTGTGTTGCACAAAGGCTATGCAAGGATCATTTCACATTGATTCCGATGGGAAATTGGATATCTATCTACCTCATTATATTGCACCTATTGTATTGCTGTTTAATTTTAATATGATATTTATTTATTCATATTGGGTATGAAAAATAGCAAAAAATGAAAAATAATGGAAGTAAACGTTGAAGTGAAATATTTTGACGTAAAATATGACATTTTCACCTGCTTATATTTTATAAAATTCGCTATTTTTTCCAGAATTTTTTGTGTTTAAAACAAATATTAATACACAATAAAGCTCTTAACAATATTTGAATTAAAAATAATGACGGGAACATGAAAAATTACGTTTTTCTGAGATGACCGCTTCCAACCAGCAAATGGTATTTTGAAATGAATGGGACTTTTCGGCAAAAGGGCGACTTTGAATTCACGTTAAACTGAACTGAATTAAACAGTAATAGGGCTAATTACTAAGCGTGTATTTTTTACTTAATCTATGTAGGTAGTTTTTTTTAAATAATCTATTGGATTACAAAAAAAAAGATAATACATGAAAAAAAAACAACTTTTTCGATTGGTTGAAAGCACAGAATACATGCTAAAAATCGATGAAATTTTTTATTTGATTTTTTCTTAATACGAGGCAAGTTTTTCATTTAGTCCACCGTGGGAAATCTTTGAGTTTCCTCTCGGTTAATTTTCGTGTCTAATTTTATGACTGAAATATTTAACACTTATTTACAAATTACCTAGATCTGTAATTTGAACTCAAGATCTCTCAATTATCACTAGTCTGAGCACCAACTTATATACATATGTATGTGAAAACAGTCTTACTGATTTTATTAGCTTTGTGATTCGCTTGTTGCGACATTTGATAAAAAGTTCACACACGAAAAAACGACTGATAAAAGCCAAATAAATATACGTAGACGAATTTTGATTTGATGCAAAAGATCCGATTTTCCACGGTAGACCAACACTGATTAAGCGTGTTGGATCAAAACTATTTATCTTCACACGATTATGTCGATTGGACACACGCGTTGTGGAGGTCCTCCTTTGTTGTTCACAAACACACACATTGTACTCAAACTTTTACATATTCGGACCCATTTCGTCACGCTCTCCAAACAACAGGATTTTTGAAGCAATCCGGTAACTTACTGACCGCACCGTTAAATTTTAATATCGAGCAAATAAATTGAGTAATGACCGAGCGGTTTCCGAAGGCGTTATTCGTATGCATTTAAGTTGCGAGTGCATCTTCACGAAATCGAGCGTTATGCACAAATAATAACGATGACGATAGTCATAATAATAATAATAGTAATAAAATGCAAAGGAATAATAATACAAAAAAAAATGTGCTTGGTATGAGAGTGTGGAGCAATAAAGCATAGTGGATACTCATCTCCCAGTAATATGGAGTGCTCGAGACTGATTTAGTTTTCCGTGTTCGTATGTCCGTTCTCTGAGTGAAGGCTCGCGTTGTTTTGTATATTATTATTATTAATTACTTATATACGAAACTGTTCAAATGTTCTGGATTTGAGTGATCAAAATTATATATATATATATATATATATATATATATATATATATATATATATATATATATATATATATATATATATGTATATATATATATATATGTGTGTGTGTGTGTGTATGTATATATGTATATATATATAGGTATAGTGAATATTTTCAGATAACAGAAATAATAACTTCATATTGAATTATATATTTTCATGAACTTCACGAGACTTTATGTACATTATAAAAGCGAAAATTATAGTTATTATACATGGCAAAAACACTACGTATAGGTATATGATGTAGTCGAATTTTTTACAGTGTTTGATTAATATTTCAGATCCAATCAAGTTAAATCAAAACATAACGAGACTCATAAAAATTATCAAAAGTCAATTTCATTTCCTGAAAACGTATAAGAGATGTAAAGCTACCGTAAGAAGTTGTCAACTGGATTAAATCTTTGAAATATTCCGGCTAATTACGACACGTTAAACCGGTTACATAGTTAATGAATGAAAGTTGACAATTATAAAATTTAAATTCATTTCAACAATATAAATGATGGAATAAGAAGGTCGAATAAAATTCAGGTATTATAAAAATAGTAGAAATTATATAAAAAAAATATGATAAGTCTGAATTTTACATCAAAAAGTTCAATATAATAAACGAGTAAATGAATTAATTGTATAAAAAAATGACAAAACCAATGTTAATAAACCAACCATAATCTTTCCAAAGGTGCTATTCATGGATTTTTTTAAATGAGCAATGCATTTATATGAACGAGCAGTCTGAGAGGAAATGAAAAAAATACTACAATATTTGACTAAATAATCAAAAAAGTATAGAGCGATGTATGCTAAGCATAGAGAGATAGGTGGGTAAAAAGTATGACAAGGGTAGTGGGTAGAGTGAAAAGATTGAATAGGGTGGATCACGTAGCTAAAAAATGGACGAAGGAAGTGCTTAAATGGTACCTGAGAGAATGTAAAAGGGTGAATGAAAAGTCTCAAGGAACAAAGGTGGATGAAATTAAACAAATGTATGGGTGGGATGTATGAGAGTTTTTCAAAACAAATGAAAGCCCGTTAAAGAGGTGGTGGGTGGTAAATAGCTTGAAAATGATGATGATACAAAAATATATATATACTACATTGTATTTAAATAAAAAAAAAATCTTCAAGCCAGTGAACGCCAATACTGTATACTGGAACGAAGTGCAGTTTGGGTGCACAGGGAGAGCGAATGGTAACGATCTGCAATAATTCACTCGGGCAAAAAGATTCGCGAGAGAATCACGACTTCTTCGGTGCATTGTGGTGCACGTGTGCAACACTAGCGCAAATGAATGCACCGGCGGAATATGCATACACACACAACATGTAGGTACAATATAAATTTACAGTACATATGCGTATTTTATATTATATGTACATACACAGTACAAATTTATAGCCTGGCAATAATGATTATTCAAATCACACACACAGCGCGGATAAGTTAACGATTTGTTTAAGTCCCAGCACAGCAGCGCCCTGGACCCTAACGCTAACCCATATCAAGGATATATAACCCCTTAACCCCTCACACTCTCGCGCTGTTTGTGGTGGATGAAGAGGGGGTGGGCTATGTCGACCTCTAAAGGGGTTGTAGAAGACTCACAGGTGCTTTCCGAAACCATAATATTAATACAAACTAATTTACATATGGGTCTGAATTCGACATATTGCCGACCGGTCCTAAAGTGCCGAATATCCGTAACAGCAAATGGATTTGTTTCTCAGCATAATATACATACATATGTATATGCAAATTTTTAATATAATTCACGTGATTGTGTGATATTATTAAGTGTTGAATCATTCAGTCATTGCGCACTGTTGTCAAAATGTATCACTACGCACTTTTGATGCAGAGGACCAACTTAAATACTGTTCATTAATTATGTTCAAAATATAGATACACCCAGCGCAAAGCGAAGCTTATCGGTCACAAATTTTACCGGAAAGACCCATTTTTCGCCCTATTGGGTCTCACTGGCAATTTTGTTTTTATACTTTTACAGTTGTTTTCAGCATACCTCAACGTATTGTTGCCAAAAAGTTTTAAAGTCAGTTTCCCCCAGACTTTCAAGTAGTGCGTGTCTTTTTTAGTGTTGTGAGCATTGAGCGTAAAATATGAATTTTTGTCGATCGCCGAGAAATCAAAAATTTACACTTTTTGGAGGAAAGTTATTCTTTTGCGGAAATTTATGTACGAACGGGGACGCATTCAACCTACAATAACTATATTTTTTAAGAAGTATAAAAAAAACAATGGACATCACACCTGTCGAAAGAGGTGTGAATGGACATCACACACTTCTCGAGACGAACGGATTTTAAAGCGAATTTTACTTTAAAACAGTTTCGAAACTGCGTCAGAAATTAGGTCTGAGTTCATTGAAGTTGAAAAAAACAGTTAGCTTTAGAAAAGTTCAATATAAACTAAATGAACTTGGTCTATTTTAACGGCGCCGTGCAAAAAAAACCAATTTAAACCAACAAAAAAAAAATATTTAATATTATTTTTATTTGTTATATGAACAAATTTTCACTCATATTCATATTTATAACTTTTTTATTTAAAAATATGATGCTGGGCCGTGAGAATTACTGAAAATATATGCTGGTCCGCCAACTGAAAAGTTTGAGTAGCACTGCACTAGTCCACGCTGCTGGTGTATGAACAAACTAGTATGTTTATGAACGAACGAAATGTGCACTTGGACTTAAGCATTTACAAATATTACGCAGTCTGTCAGTCAGAATAAGTTTTAATTAAAGTCTATTTCAAGTCGACAATCATAAGCAGATAGTGTGTATTCCTGAAGAGTATAGACTTCTTATTATAGTCACCGAATCTTCATAAGTATATTACTATGGTTATTAATGATTAATCACTTGAATCATGCTTGTCATGTGCATTTTTGGAAGTGAATGAGGATTAAAACGATAAGAATGAGAAGTCTTATATTATACTAAAAAGAAGTACGTAGGAGATTTCAGTATAAAAAAAGTTGTGATCAAACGAATTAGGGTGATTAATTTACTCCACCTATGTAGAACGACTTCACATAATATATTAGAGTGGAATAATTACGAAGGGTCTGTTTTGCAGTTTCGACAATAATTTACACGGGATTCAACCCACACCTGATATGTTCTGATCAGTCTAATCGGATGATTTATCTGTTCGCGCGAACTTTCAACAAGTGTGTCCCGTCGACGTGTGATTTGAGTCTGGCTGTGATCGATTCGAGAAAGTTTAATTTAAGGAACCATATGCGAATTATACGCGGTATTTATGGTAATGTGTAGTGAACAAATCGCACCTGAATCCCGACTAGGGGATAAATCTGGGGGTTGTATTGTATTGCAAGGACGTACAGACATATATACATATGTATACACCGCTTCTGGGGGAGTGTGTGGACATCTCGTTCAAGGCAAGAATACGAATTTATGTCGGATGTATGGATTTATGGAATGCATTATACTGCTCAAATTTTATAGAATATTATAATATTTTGTAAATTATTTATTAACAATAAATTGTATGTATGTAGATAGATAATATTTAAAAAAAAAATGTATTCAAATATGCATGTTATATGTACATATGTGAAATTTGAATCACAACCAATTCTTAAACATATCTCAAAGAATAATACAAATTTACTTACTCATTTCAGATTACACGCAACTGTTATTTGCATTATATTTAATATTAAATTTTTAATTGTCAATTCATTATATTTATACGGATATACCTCGACCTATCGGCGAGTCACCCTCGAGATAGTACATAGTTCCAAATATGAGAGATCTAAATTAATATCCAGCAGCCCCGTATTGCTTTGGTTTGAGAGAGAGATAGTGGGTGGTTTCATTCCACCCACATATGTGGAGTGAGAACCCCAGGTGGGGTTTCGCAACCCCCCCAGAACAACCCTAAACTTGGGTTCGAGAGTCCAGTAAGATGGAATTACCTATTAGCCATTCGTAACCATGGCGACTGAACGTTTTCGACCACCATCGACAGCTGGACCAACAGATAGATAAATGTCCTTACGTTTTAAATAAAAAATGTTGATGCTATGTACATATTGCAGGGGCATACCTAAAGATATTGTCTACGATAATGTCTTATTACCGGTGTGCCACAGGATATAGTGATTATCACACACAACAACAAGAGTAATACAACGAGCGACCCCGTTTTAGAGGGGTTTAATCTGTTTACCCACACAATTTGGGAAATTTGCACCCAAGTGAAATCCTCTCGTTATGTGTATACTAATTTCTATCAGGGATACGTATCCCCTCGGCTCGTTCTTCATGTCCTGAAATTCGATACGTATTTCGCCGTGTTGTATGTAATTTCGCAGATAGTGGTACGTACATAGGTCTACACGAAAACTATATTATCTACACAGTGATGGGTTTCACGTATTGAATATTTTGATGTTCATTGGAATTTTGTGCTATAAAATATTATATATGCATATTATTAAAATATAAGCTTTTAGAGTTATTTCCACTACTGTAATATTTTACACCTAACATTTAAGATATCTATAAAGTTCATAAATCATTCATATGTATGTAGTATTCCTTGAATTGACTGATATATACATATGTACACATAACTGACGGCTTGCTATTCGTTTGTTTATATATATATATATATATATATATATATATATATATATATATATATATATATATATATATATATATATATATATATGTGAGTTCGGTCTTTCGTGTCATGCGGGGAAGACGTGCTTCTGCGTTCTTCCCGCTATTACTCGCTTAAACCCGGCTATTGCACGAAATTTAATCTAAAAATTTAACCATCTAATCACTTATTTTACTAATTGCATCCTAGTATAATTTAAGTGTAAAAATAAACAGACGATCGGCCGTTAACAGCGTTTTTAATATCAGTGATTGCGAAAAATTTTGTGTTAATTTTGTGTCAGTTACAAAAGCGTATACGAACGAGATACATCTCCCTACCTGAATACAAAAAAAATAAGGGTCGCCAGTCAAAATTCGGTCCCACAGAAGCAATAAATCTTCCACATAATTGCTTTCAGACAAAAATTTTTAACGAACTTTACTTAATAGAATAATAGCAAACAGAAACGGTGTTTCCCAACTGTCTAATAGTTCTTTTTCATATTTAATTTATATTAAAGTAATTCGTGTAATTTTATATTCTTTACTAAATTTATTATTAAAATATTAAATTGCAAACCGCACTCACATATATAAATCCGTTGTCTCCAAAGAGGCGTCTCACGATAAAGATCTGTAAAAAAGTAGTATAACAATTGCTAATCTATTATTATCATAACTAACTACTTTCACTTACAAAGTAACCCTGTTAAATGGCATGTAATAACTCATAAGTGATCCAAGTGATACCTAGGATGACTATCTGTCAAAGCTGACCACAGAGAAGAGTCTATGGCGGTAAGAACTCACTCCTTGAATGGAAATCTCTCTCAAGTACCGCCTTTTTCTCAACACATCTTGGATAAATGCGAGAAAAATAATATCCAAACCTCCAACAAGGTAAGAGTGACGATGGATGATAGCTTAGCTAATAGAAACCTGTATTTAGCCACGTACAATGTAAGAACGTTATCGAGTGAAGGAAGTGTGCTTGCATTAGAGAATGAATTAGAAAATATCAAATGGGATATAATAGGACTTAGTGAAGTAAGACGAAAACAGCAAAACCAAATAATCCTAAAAAGTGGTAACTGTCTCTACTGGAGAGGGCTACCAAATGGTAGAATAGGAGGAGTAGGGTTTCTTATCAATAAGAGAATAGAAAGAAATATTATAGAAATAAGCGACATATCGGAACGTATATGCTATATAGTATTAAGAATCTCGAGCAGGTACACTTGTCAAATCTTCCAAGTGTACGCCCCCACATCTAGCCACCCAGACGAGGAAATAGAAGACTTCTACGAAAAAATACAGGACGCATACGATAATAGCCGTCACCACTTTAAAATAATCATGGGCGACTTTAACGCAAAAATAGGACAAAAGGCAAATACTGAAAGAGCAGTAGGCAATTTTGGTACCGGCCAAAGAAACGACAGAGGCGATCGCCTCATAGAATTCGCAGAACACAACAGGCTCTTTATCACTAATTCATTTTTCAGGAAAAACACCAACAATAAGTGGACTTGGGAGAGTCCTAAAGGAGACAGAAACGAGATCGATTTCATCCTAACAAATGCCCTGCACTCCGTTAAAGACGTTAGTGTTTTAAGTAAAGTAGATATAGGTAGCGATCACAGATTAGTCCGTGCCAAGATGGCCATTAATATAAATTGCGAACGTAGGAAATTAATAAAAGGATGCAGTAACTCTCCAGATTTCGCTCAACTAAGGTCTAGGAAAAAGGAATTCGAACTCGAGCTTGGAAATCGATACGGGAAATTAAACCCAGAAGCAGACATCGAGGAATTGAACACTGTAATTAGTTCGGTTCTAACCTCAACAGGTAAGAAATTAGGTGGATTCAGGAAACAGATTAAATTAAGCAAAATTTCAGCGGAAACAAAAAACCTAATTAAGCATAAAAGGAATTTAGATAGGGATAATAATAAGCAAGAATACAATCTAGTAAATAAGGAAATTAAAAAGAGAATAGTCAGGGATGTCAGGGATTTTAACAGCAAGCTAATAGAAAATACCATTAAGAATAACCGTAGCCTGAAAAAGTGCAAACAAGATCTTTTCTTAGGCAAAAACCAAATGATCGCAATCAGATCAGAGAGCGGAGTAATAATTAGGAATAGAGAAAAGATCATAGACAGAGTTTATACGTTCTATGCAAAACTATACGAGAACGACAACGGCCAATTCCCCGCTCTGGAATCGACACACGGCCAAAGGGTTCCTGCAGTATTGCCTAGCGAAGTAGAGGCCGCGCTAAAAACTGCAAAGAACGGTAAAACCCCAGGGGAAGATAATATTCCCATTGACTTACTAAAATGTGGCGGCCCCCCCCTAATTAATATCTTAGCTAGGCTTTTCAGCAAATGCATCCAGAACCAAGTTATACCAGAAGGATGGAATAACGCAACTATCATTTTAATACACAAAAAAGGCGACAAAAGCGATATCAAGAACTACCGACCCATTAGTCTACTTTCAGCGGTCTACAAGCTCTTCACGAAGGTTATTACAGAAAGGCTGAAGAATATCCTCGACGAGAACCAACCTATAGAGCAGGCAGGGTTTAGGGCAAATTTCAGCACAATGAACCACCTCCAAGTAGTTGGCGAACTAATCGAGCGCGCCAACGAATATCAACGGCCATTGTGCCTAGGTTTCGTCGATTATGAGAAAGCCTTCGATACAGTTAGTCATAATGCAGTACTTAACGCTCTAAAAACACAGGGAGTGCCGGAACCCTATGTGGGACTGTTAGCTGCAATATATAAGAATGCCACAGCTTCGGTTAAAATTTTTTCAGGTACAGATAGATTTAGCATAGGAAAAGGAGTAAGACAAGGAGATACAATCTCGCCCAAGTTATTCAATGCGGTGCTTGAGGGAGTTTTCAGGAAATTGGATTGGGATACAGCCGGAGTAAGCATCAATGGTCGCTTTTTGAGTCACCTTCGGTTCGCAGACGATATAGTTTTAGTAGCTCGTGATTCAGCTGACCTACTTATCAGACTAACACAGCTGGACAGGGAAAGTAGAAAAGTAGGATTAAAAATTAACGTAGATAAGACTAAACTAATGTTCAATAGTTATTGCATGCCTGATAGCATCCCCTTAGATGATAAACCAGTAGAAGTAGTAAATAATTATTTATATTTAGGTCAAATAATTGACATGTCTGGTAGTAAAAATGAAGAGATAAAGAGACGTATGAAATTAGGGTGGAGTGCATTTGGACGGATGAATGCTGTTTTTAAATCAAAAATGCCACTCTGCCTGAAGAAAAGGATCTTTGATCAATGCGTTTTGCCAGTGATGACGTATGGATGTGAAACTTGGACACTGAACGCCAAGATGCAAAATAAAATCCAATGCACTCAAAGAAGTATGGAACGCTGTATGCTTGGCATAACGAGGAAAGACAGGAAGCGGAACACGTGGGTGAGAAATATGACAAGGGTAGTGGACATAGTGGATAGAGTGAAGAGATTGAAATGGCAATGGGCGGGTCACGTAGCTAGGAGGATGGACGAAAGGTGGACAAAAGAAGTGCTTGAATGGTACCCGAGAGAAGGCAAAAGAGTAAAAGGAAGACCGCAAGGAAGATGGGTGAACGAAATTAGGAAAATGTGCGGAATGAGATGGATGAGTGTTGCGCAAAACAGAGACGAGTGGAAGCGTGTTGGAGAGGCCTTCATCCAGCAGTGGATGGCGAATGGCTGTAAATGATGATGATGATATATATATGTATATAATTGTATTATACATACATATATTCGCTCAAAGTTGTAAAATATCATCAAAAATTATAATAGATCAAATTTAATGTGAACGTAAAAAAGTAAGGAATTGAGCCGATCTGAATGGTCAATTTGAAATAAATAATAATAAATATGATTGAAAAGAGGTAGCATAAGCTTTCAGAAATCCTCATTTTCTGATATCTAGATTTTTGAAATAATTCCAAAATACTGAACACTTCAATCATTAAAAATAATAATAGGTAAATTTTATTGTGAACGTAAAATAGGAATAAATATTTGTCATTACCGCTCATATCGATTTTTTTTTAGCACTATCGCTAGTACGTGTACCTGCCGATATTGATTTATTTAAGGGGGTATTCTAGTTTAGAGGCATTAATTGTAAAAAAAAACATTTTTAGTAGCCATTATTTTACCAAATATTTATTAATGTTTGAAGAATACAATTTGAAATTCAAAAAGTTACAGGCTGATGAAGTGAGAGGTCTCAAAAAAATGGCGCGCCCTGGTTGACACGATTGCAACCCTCCTAGTAATCTGATATCAAAAAAACAAATTAATTCTTAATCCAAACAAATGCTGCAATCGCCCGAACTACGGAAAAGTAAAAAAAAAAAATTTATCAGTTTTTTTGACTTTTCCGAATTTTTTGAAAATAGTGAAAATTTTGTTATAGTAGTTTCGAGAAAAACGCGTTTAAAATTCCGGGTAAAGTTACGCGCCGGTTAGATGCCACGTCACTAAAATAGCTGTATCTCCGAAAATCATTTGAATTTTGAAAAATCCTCTTTAAGGACATATTCTTAAAGGTTTAAAGCTTTGAAAATATGAATATCAATTTTTTCAAATTTCTAGACTAGAATATCCCCTTAAGCAATTTGTGCTATGAAATTTAATTAATTACTAATCAAGTATTGAATAATTAATAAATTAAGTAGGTTAATCATTAATTTTTAAATCAATTGCTTTACTTTATTACTTTCTTAATTTCAAAATAATGTGTTGATTCCTACACCACGCGAATTGTCGATCAGCGAGTGTCAAAAAAAGAAATTTAAATTTTTACGTGAAAGATTTTAGGTTTTAAATATTATATGTATTTGTACATACATATGTATGTAATAAAATAATTGTCAAGAAAAAAAAAAGATTTTCAAAAAAGTCGAAGGCGATCAGGCTTCACATTGTTAACATATAATTATAAAATCAATATAATGTATTCGGAAATAGTCTCGAGTGTAAGTACGATATTGTTGGCATACTTTATTATTGATTTTAAATTTATGATAGACTTCATGACTTTAATACCACATCAAAAAGTACATACATATATTGAGTTTTGCTCTAAATAGCCGATAAAATGATTTATTTTATATTCAAAAAAATTTAAATTACTTAAAGTTGAAATTATTATATATTTTTTTGATTTTTAAATGCTTTTTATTATTACTAAATTATGTTCACAATACATCTTATATTTATTTTTATAGCTACTGTTCTACTGATCATTTTCTATTTTACGATTTTAATTTAATTTTGTTAGTAATCATAGTATTATATTATTCTAATGTTAATGTACAGCATATTAGGAAAAAGAGCTCAAAAACCTATTTACAATTCTCATAAATGCTCATAATACATCTAATACTTAATATTTATTAAATACTCTCTAAAGTCGACGATCTAAGGCAGATTGTGCTTAGGTAATCTGTGTTTATACCTGAAGGGTAAATTATTATATTTCGTTACTGGCGTTAGTACCGATTTGTAACAAAAACCGTTAGAACCGGTTTAGGCAGTACCGGTATTGGAATATCGATGAACGGTTTCTGTTCTGTTTTTAGATCGCTGATATTAATTAAACAAATAAATTATTTAGACTGATTTCAATGATATAAACTGATAAAACTGATTGGGGGTATAAATTATTGTACGAAATGATCAGCAGTCAAGTGCCGCGATAAAAATGCAAGCTCACCCCCTCGTCATAGCTGATTCGGCACGCGACTCGTCGAATCGTAAGTAGCGTATGTTACGCTCGGTAATAATGTAATCTAGTTTGTGTCAATCACTGGTACCGGGGCGGTTTATCGAGTCGGATCACGCGGCGCATACGTGGGATTGTCTCGATAATTCCGCAAGACGCTCCCTCGCAATACACACCCCCCCCATCCACCCACCCTTACGAAGTCAGATTAGAATTTGCCACCCACTCATCCCACGGCTACCTGCCGTTCGGCTTGGATTGTCGACAATTCCAAAACACCCGTCCAAACCTCCCCATCCACCCCCAGCGTCGTATTGTAATGTACAAATTAGATATTCCGAATGGACACGCGCACCCTCTAGGGTGGGTTGTGGGTGGTGGGAGTATCTGGCGGTCTGGGGGTTGAAACTATCCCTCTCCATCCTCCGAGGAAAGTCAAACTCGTGTCCGGCACGCTGGGTGGTGGGTGGGAGGGTGGTTGGGTGGAGGGACACGTGTGAATATTCCGTTTATGACCGCGCTCTCTTTGGAGGGTGGGTTATATTTGAATATCAAGAAGATACCCAGATTAAAATATTATAATACAGCATATAATATGGTTGTGTAAATTTTGAAGAATCCATTGTTGGGCTTTAAAAGTCATACGTTATTTAAAATTGAATCTCATATTGTGATATTGTATTATGTTTTATTTGAAATTAAATATATTTCATAAATAAAGTTAAGTTCAATTTTTTAAATTTGAAATTGTTGTTTTCAATGTTTTATTTTTATTTTATTCATATACATGTAAATGCTGGTTATGAGGAATAAATGGTTTCATTGAAGTACATACTTATTTTACATGAAAGCATTCAAACATTGTTTAATTAGCTTAGAATGATTCTGAATGCTGTGATATTTACTTAAATTTAATATGAGATATTTATTTGAATTCAATTTTATTGTTTTCAATTTAATATTTATATTAATTTTATTTAATACTACCTTCTAATGGAAGAACACTTTGTTTATATCTAAGCCGAAATATTCGTTGAAAACTTGTTGAATTATAAAAATATGTACTGACTATCTTTTTAAGAAAATAATATATGAATAATATTGTAAATTGTATGGAGGTTTATAATATGAGTATTTTAAATTAAGCTTCAGCGGTAAAGATTTATTAAATGGATCCCCCATATAATACTTAATCGGCCACTAAAAATTATCTTCCAAACTTCCAATTTAGATCCCGCCCACTTTCACTCTTAACAAACATCCCAAGATTTGCCCAATTTAAATGTGAAACTGTCGGAAAACTTTACCTCGTCATTTAAACGTCCATTTATGTGACTTTATGGCCAACTGTGTACCGACTTCAACCCTCGTTTAGGGGGTGTCTAGATTCTAGAAGACGTACATGTGGGAGATTAATGGGTCATCGTATGGTTTGGGTTGGGTTCTGCACGTCGTCCTATGTGTCGTCCCTTGCTTTTGGAAGTATTATAATATGTATATTTCAGTGTAGTAGTGGATATTCTTGGTTTGCAAGGAGAGTCTAGGCTTCTTCATATGCCAATTAAGCTGTCTACGGACAAAGGGGTGCTGACAGATGACCACTACACGCATGGCTTTTGATTAATGTTTCCAGCTCTAATTTTCCATATAAATTCCCTTCAGCTCTTTTGAATATAAGATGTCGTTTAATATTGTTCCTTGCACTGAAAATTCAATGATGCTGTACGAATTCGTTTAGTAAATAAAAAAAAAAATAAAAATGTATTATACAATGGCTTTTAGATTGAACTTCAATAGGTTAAAAAAAATTATTATCATTATTAATAGGAATATTTGTAAATATTAATATGAAAGCAATATTTAATATAATATTCATTCTTAACAGTTCCTATCCAGAAAGTCTATGTGGAACTATTAGCACTGTGCTATCTGTTGAAAAGTTTTCGACAGTCAGGTGTGTTCTGCGTATTTTTCCAGAAGTTTTAACGGATCGATGCAAAGTTTTGATTAATCGCGTCGGTGGACCAATATCCATCGGGCAGTTAATTTGTGCGCGATTTAAGTGTATAAAGTGTTGTTCGTCCCGAGCGCACAACTATGAATAGGGGCAAATTTTGATTTACGGCGGCAAGTATTCGCAGAGATTTGTACGTGAAGTTTCCAGCTGGAACTATTATTGGGTGGGCGGTTGGTCAGCTACGAGGGTAGGAGATCGGGGGGTTGATAGGGAGTCGGAGGGTGGATAGGGGTTGGTGAGGGGTTTGAGGAAAACCCACCGGCCAGGACCGTTAGGAACGCACGAACAATGCTATCCTAACTGACCGCCGAGAGAAGAGCAGATATGAAAATCATCTCCTGTACAGCTTCGAATGTCTTACTCGACTGGACTTACGTAAAGTGACCCTGCGCCGCAATGTAACAGTTTTGATTCAAATTTCAAATTAGGATCTTTACTATTACCATTTGGACTGTAGGCTGTCAGATTCTTACAACTCTTGAACTAATAACATAAAAGCAGTATTATAAAATACAAATCATCGTCATCGTCGACTTTTCCAACCTATTGTGGCGAGAGAGTCTGTATTTAGCAACTCGTAGAGACTGTGCGGTTCCTAAGTGAGATAGGAGAGCGTCTGCACTTATTCGATTGTCATATCGAGGAGAATTAGTCAGCTTTATGACATTCAACATGAGTTTGTTTGAGTGATAATTTATTTTTGACAAACATATTTATGATTGTTTGATGTAATAACGCTTTATGAATACGCTTTAACATGTCAAATAAAAATAGACATTTTTATTCAGCAGAACTTTAATATTACTACCGATTTTTATATGTTTTAATTTGTCTTTGTTTCTTTGTTTCCTATATAAGAAAGAGTTTGGGTATTACCCATATCCCTACCCTACTTCTTTTAGACATGCTTGGGTATAATTCCCATGAACTTCGGAGAAACTTCGTCTTATCGAAAAACTCATTTATTCGTTTTGTTCTCCAGATTTTACGTGGTAATACGTCATTCCCGTCGTTGCTGGAATAGTTGGGACTTTATGTCCCTAATAATTATGTACATACGTGGTAGACATCATCATTTGATGGTTGTACCTCCTGCTCACACAGGTATTTATCAAATGGCTAATCTATCGAATGGCAGATTAATTTAACATATTTATCTGGTAGCCTGCGCTCATCATTATTTTCATAATTGAAAGTGATGTATGAGTCGAATTTTGATCTTCTCTCTTCCATTTGGGCCTGATGGAAGTATTTGATGTTTTGTATTTGCGGCTGGTTTTTATATAATGGTGCTGGCTGTAGATGCTAGACTATGCTATTTGATATTTTTACTTTATCTGATATTATTATAATGCTATTGTTTTTTTATGATTATGTATAAATGTATTTTTGACTGTGTATTTACATATATGTATATATTTTTATTTTTCTCATCTCTTTGTATTTATTCGACCATTGTGGCGCATTAGGGATTCCTGTAATGCCACAATGGTCGAAACTTAAACTTAAATAAAAATGTACGTAAAGAAGTGTCTGCAGACAATTCAGTAAGTTGCTAACAATTTTTCTGCTGTTGTAATTTCTTGGGAATCCGTAAAGTTAAAGACGTATAGAGAGACGTACAGTTTATAGATATTGTTTTGAACATGAAAACAAACCGCTAGACTTACATATTCTGGTACGAAAATCTATACCACAGGTTTTTGATGACATTGTATCCTTGTTATGGCATAGGTTTGACAATGATCGGTAAAGGCGATTCCCATATTTGAAGCAGTGTAGGAGAAACTTGTTGAAATAAAAATACATGGATGTATGTATGTATGTATATGGACGTTCGATCTTGGCATGGGCAACCCCCGTGGTGTGAAGATACACCTCTAACCACCGGAGTCTACGAACGCGTTCCGTGCCGCAGTTTTGACAGTATTCTTACTATAACATACCTGTCAACAGATTGCTATATCATACAATGAAATACAATCGGTTGATCCTCGTTAGTTTTATTTTCACGGTCAAAGATTGTACGAAAGATTGGTATGGGGAACTTTCGCTGTATTTTTATTTCAATGAGTAAAGAAAAATAAATCACTCCGATTTACGAAGATTATGCAAAATATTGCGGCGTTAGTGCCAAAATCAATATTAGCCGATGTCTTCAAAAGGATAAAATTAAAATCAAAAGCGTCGGCGCACAGTGGCCGAATCGGAACCGCCAGATTCTAGAGAGACTTGGATGCCTTATACGCTTCAATACAAATGTACCTATTAAATTATGGATAGGGGCGCGTGGTGCCGGCCAGGCCTCTGCGTGGCGACCCCCGTGTCCTATCCCACCACACCCCTTCTCACCCTCTTCCCACCCACTTATTGGGGGGTGAAAGGAGTCTCTCTGTCTTACGCTGTCCATCCTCAACCCATTGCCACCCCTGGTCCGGGGTCGTCTCGTCCTTAAAGCCGCCCGGGGGCGTCCAAGGATCCGAACTGCCCACGCGGCTGACCCTCCCCACCCTCCTCTGACCCACCCCGGGGCCCTTTACACCCCTTCATTCCCTCTTAAGCGAACGGGGGTGGTGGTTGGGACTAGGGTGGAATACATTCAGCATAAGACGTCCGACCTGTTTCGTGGCATCTTACCCACCCACCCTATTCTCCATCCCTTCATACGCCCGTATATTTGCTCGCGATTTGCATGGGGTGTTGCATTAAATTACGAGCGGAATTGATGCAGAATTGTACGGGGTTGGATGTTCGGTTGTTAGGCGTTTTGACTTTTTAGCTATTGTTTCGTTGCTGGGTAAATACTATTCCGTTGCAGACTGTTTCAGGTTATAAAATGCACAAATTATGTTTATAGAATCTATTGTTATAAAAATATGCCTACAAATTTATTCGATAAGAAAATTAATATTTAGATTTTATTTTCTAATAATTGATCTGTGAAATTACAAAATTATAGTATCTTACTAATATATTTCGTGATAGAATTGGGACTTGAAGCATTCTGATGATAATGCATGAAAAACTTACTGAAGCGTACGGGCATGAACGTGCTTGTGGTTTCCAGCTGTGATCTCTATATCAGTGTTAATTCGTACGATCTTATCATTTCCACAAGTTTCTCCAAAATTTCTTCAAATATCTAATGCCTCTCTTTCTAATTTCTTCGATGCCACCAATAATGATGAATCACTTCTGACGTCGTTTTCTTTCTGTAACACACACAATCTTAAGATATTAATTCAGCAGATGAAAACCTTTCAAGAAGGTGCTAAGAAAATTAGTATATCACTTTTTTTAGATTTTTCGATTCAATTTTGTCTCGATTTTTCTCGAAACTCGATTTTTTATAAGAGACAAGCTGAACCCGGCATGCGTTGGAATGCCACAATAACGCATGCAATTCCCGTTCCCGTTCCCATTCCCATTCTCGTTCCCATTCCCATTTGTTGGAAAAACGCAGGCGGCGAACTTGCCTTGACTTGACTAAAAAAAAATAATAGAAGGCGGCGAACACTTTTTAAATTATTC
Source organism: Arctopsyche grandis (assembly GCF_051622035.1). NCBI lineage: Eukaryota > Metazoa > Arthropoda > Insecta > Trichoptera > Hydropsychidae > Arctopsyche > Arctopsyche grandis. Next base: position 18,964,921 of record NC_135364.1, read on the forward strand.
AATTGTTTGTTTATTTTACCCTAACAACGTAAGTTGCCAACTGATTTGAAATTATTTGCCATGTAATGCCATTTATTCCCGTTTTTGGGTGATTTTTTTTACAGAAACCATCGCGGACATACACACAATAACTCCTGTAATTTTCATCGCAATCATTTGAATGGTATAGGAACGCATACGTGAACGACAGAGAAACAGGCAAACACTGATTTTTATTTATAAAGAGATTACTCCAAAAATTCATGACCAATTAGTAAGTTCGTTAGTAATTTTTAAGTGTCCAAGTAAAATGGCCAAAATATCCAATTTCAGAGACTTTTGTAGAGCAAAATATGATATCAAAACCATATTTCCACATCGAGGAGCACCCCATAGATATTCAGGAGTAATCCTTGTGTGTGGAATTAACATGACACGAGCTATATTGTAAGCTCGGCATGGCATCTTATACTAGCAATCGTAACCAAATATAATATTATTGAGTACGTGCACCAGACGTAGAGTTTGAAGCCTCACCTACATATACCTAAGATGAGTATTGCCGCCTGGGGCGAGTGACTACCTGATACCGTATCCCACCGATACATCCTTCGGGCTATTGGATTCGTACGCGAGGAGACACGGGTCATTCGATACTTGATTGCAAAATCATACTTTCATATGTCAATAATATATACATAATTCTAAATGTTAATCATAATATATTATATGTATATAATATATTTTACATATGAAGTCTTATTATAGGAAGAGTTTTTGGTTTTGATTTGATTTCTAAATGCTTTATATTGTTCACAATACATTCATGGTGAATTCTGATAGCTGCTGATGCAACGATAATTATTTTTTTTACAACCTATTTTTCTAGATAGAATTTGCAGTATTATTTTATTTTAATGTGAATGTGTACAGTATAATAGGAAAAAACTCAAAAGCGTTTAATTTTTCATATTAAATTTAATTTATAACTCAAAAACTTTTAAGTCAACGTTCTAAAGCAAGTTATGTTTAGGTAATCTGTGTTTATATCTGAAGGGTATTGACATCTAATTGTAATCACCGAGACTCTTCACAACCGCGTTATTATGGCTATTGGTGATTCTGTCATAGAATCTCTTAGTTATTTTGTTAGTATTATCTACGACTGACTATTTTGAAACTCTGTTGTGAGAAAAAAAAAATTACTACAGTTTTTTAACTTAATACTAAAAATACTTTAATACTAAAACTAATTTCTGGACCAATGCAGCTTGTAAATATGCTGGAGAAAATTGAAACTGATCAAAGCAAATATAAACTGTAGAAACGGGTTTGGTGCAAACGATCGACAAGCGCCAGACAGACTGAGTTTTCAAAGTTTCAAAGTGATCGAAAGAGTTTAAGAAGTTTTTCCATACTAACGGACCAAGTGAAACTTATGATAAAAATAGCATTAATAATAATAAAAATCTTTTAATAGTAAAAATGAAAAGCTAGCTTCGAATCGGAAAAGCTATGAAAAATTAAAGCTTATTTCTAGAATATTATGACCAATAATCCTTTCGTACTATAAAAAACGGTATAGAGATGGTCGATAATTTTGTCTATCTGGGGTCACTCATATCTAACAACGGCGGCAGCGAATTGGAAATACGGCGCCGGATTACATTAGCAAAATCGGCAATGTCACAACTAACGAAGATTTGGAAGAATAGAGCCATTACAACTGCTGTCAAAATCCGTCTCGTGAAGAGTCTCGTTTTTTCTGTCTGCCTTTATGGTGTCGAAACGTGGACTATGAAGGCGGCGGATAGACGGAGAATCGATGCCTTCGAGATGTGGTCCTTGAGACGGCTACTGCGCGTGCCTTGGACCGACAAACGCACGAATGTGTCTATTCTTGAAGAATTAAAATTCAAGGATAGACTTTCAACAATATGCCTGAAACGTATATTGCAGTTCTTCGGCCACATTGCACGAAGAGGTGAGGAGAGCCTGGAGCGGTTGGTTGTGGTTGGTAGCGTCGAAGGCAGAAGAGCCAGAGGCAGATCCCCCGCACGCTGGACTGACCTGAATCTGTAGCGACGGGCGCTTCCACGGTAGCAAGTCTTCGCCTGGCCGAATTTAGAACTGAATGGAGGCAGCTGGTTGACCGGACATCATAGTCACGATCCTCAGTGATAAGGGAACCGACAGCAATAATACTATAAAATATCATGAAATTAATTTTAAATATTTCAATTGATGGATGCACATATAAGAATTCAGATCTGTAAAACGGGGAGGGAAAAATAGTGAAGTGTAAAAATAGATCAGATTTGTATTTATTTTTGATTTGGAAAAGTGACACTATTTTTTTTCTTCTTTAAAAAATAAATTATAATATTTTGCTTATATTTTTTGGTAATAACTTTACTTGCCATTTTGTTTTTTATTTTTACCATTGGATACTAAAATGTTATGGTGGTCACTATAATTTTGTGTAGTTTATTGGAAGTGATATAATTCGTATGTGAGAGAGAAAAAGGAAATATGAATGCATTTTTGGAACGAATATTAAGTAAATTTTTAATGAGGAATAATATAAAATGAGTTTTTATTTTACTTTATATAAGACATCCGAATTAAATTTTGAAATATATACAAACCTTATGAGTACCTATATAATACTCAAATTTTTAAACTGCGTTTATAATTAAACCAAGAGTTTTTCAATCGATAAATTCTTAGATTTTCCTATACGATACATTTTAAATGTACTGGCCTGTTTTAAAATGGACGTAAAGGTCAGTTCGTCGAATTCGCACTAAGAAGGGGTTGAGACCGCAAATATTATCGTTGGACAGTACGCGTGCGTAATAAATAACTGGGGATGATGGGGGGTTTGGGGGTGGCTATAAGAGGATGAGGTGGTATGAGGGGATGACAAGTATGCGGGGTGCGGTATGTGATTGTGTATTCCTCGCGTCCTCACCATCTGACCACCACCCAATCTCCCCCACCCTAGTTGAGTATCCTTGGGAGTTCGTGTGGGTGGGAGGGTGGGTTTCCTTGGTGTGGACAGCCGAATACGAGTCTTCGGACCGGCCATCTCCAAACGAGAGCTATTTACACATAAATCAACCTCGCACGTACTAATTGTTGACGATGGATTCGTCTCGACACTCTCTCGTATTCAAGTATTATATTATATGTATAGGTATATTATAACAATAGTTTGATATTTAATGTGTATATGGATGTATTAGATGTGTTTTATTGTTGTATTAGTTTATTTGATTTTTTATTACATTATTACATTATTTTTGTTATAAATTAGCTATTGAACTATTTCTTTAAATAAATAAATAAAAGGCCAGTGATTTTGATGATATTTTTTGTTGACTATCAGCACGTCTGAAAGGTTGGAAGACGAGATAAAAATAATTCAAATGAAATTGAGATGAAGTGCATACAGTAATGATGTATGGATAGGAAACTTGGATATTGAATGCCAAAATGCTTCATTTGCATTCAAAATAGTATGAAACGTTGTATTCTGGGTATAGAAAATTAAACTAAAATTTTTTTTATTATATATATATATATATATATATATATATATATATATATATATATATATATATATATATATATATATATATATATAATATATATATTATTTGCATGTGCATATATCACAATCAATCTTTATCTGGTTTTCCTAATATTAGAACATCCTATAAAGCACTCTTGAAAGTTTCTCCATCGTTATGGACATCGAAACGACCCTTCAGTGTGCATACGACGAAAGGAGGTGGGGGAGAAGGTTTCTGTTTGCTTTGCAGCGACCCTTAGTTAGCATATGGAAATAGTTTTAAACGATAAAGACGTTTGCACATGTGCCATTCGCCATCTTATCATATTCGTAAATTATTTGCAGGCTCCATCGGCTCTTTTGATGTGCAGAATCATACATACATAATTATATCACACGCCGAAAGGGTTTACGAATCGTAGTTACGGAAGTTCGAGATTTATTCAAGCCGTAAAATCTATGTAGAATTGTTTTTAAATTGAATGTATTTTACATATATAGCTTCGCGTTTGTAGAATTTTATATCTAATAATTATGAAATTTAAGTACCGTTAATTCGTTCTAGGTTTTTGGTAGGTTTCTTTATCGTAGCATATATATGTACATATGTATATTATAATAAATTTTGATGCCACCGTGGGCAATGCTGTAAGTGCAATCTTTGGCCGATTATTAGTTTTATGTAAATTAATAGTTGCATGGGTATGTAGACATAATAAACGGCAGGTACATTCGGGTCGGTAAATAAATGGTCAATAATTGAATATGATGGACAATTTATTTTCATGTTTATAAATTGGCTGATATATGTAATAAGAATTTAGTTATCGAACAATTACCATATTGATAATTGAACAAAAATTCATTTATCTTAAAAATTCATCACCTAATTTTAAATATGCTAAATAGCAATAATTTGCTAAATTTTAATCTGTGCATATAAGCATTGCAATAAAAAGGTTTTCAAAAATAAATAATTAATTTAACAATGCAAAATGATTATTTGATTATAAAATTTGACAAATTTTATAATATTTACAGAAATCAAGATTCAAGATGTAATTTTTTTTACCCATAAGTGGATTTTAATGAAATATTTACTATAAAAATTTTGTATCTTATATTGTCATCATGATTTGAGATACATATGTACATAAGTTCGGTAATAATTTCGCACAAAACGATCTCGCACACGTCACTAAAATCTCGATCACAGAACATCTGGGACCCGAAAATTCCATCAATCGAGAGCTGCGCACACGAGCTATCAAACTAACCAGATATCCCGTATTCGCGATTATCGGGTGCGCGATCTCAATGTGCGAAATAATCCATTCATTATTATCCAGCACTACAACAGTTTGGCACAACATGGAAACACTATTTCTATTCATACTATACAGCACCATCTATTTTTGGCACGTTTATACTTGTTTCGGACGAGCGCAAGGCAAAATCGGCTATATACATACATTACAGAGCGAAACGATACGGCGCAACATTGTTTGCATCGTATCGTCGAGTCAATATTGTCACAAAATTACGTTTCCGAAAATATTCATATGTGCAGGGCAAAATTTTCGTTAGTACGGGTGCACTTGCCACTATGACATGCACTCGTCACGTCGTGCGTGAATATTTCCACACAGAAATCCAGTTATGCTTAATACGTTTCGGTGACTTGTACTGCTGTATAATATGAATGGATGACATCAATTGCCACTGTTTCGGATACGATACAGGAGATATGAATGTGTCCATATAGAATGTATTAAATAATACTTTTTGTACTGCTGTTTACGCTCAGTTGCCAACTTGAGCCGTGCTGGTATAAATGAAACTTTAATCAGAAAGTGACATAAATTTAAGAATTAACTAAACATGCTTACTTGTCATGCGTGAATATTTCCAGAATGGAAATATTCACGCATGTGAATACCTTTCGGTGACATGTACTGCTGTATAGCATGAATAGATAGTATCGTACTGCCGAGTCGGATACGTTACGTAAACATAACGGAACATATAAATGTACTATACGAAGAATGATTGCTGTTTTCGTACAGTTGTCGGCTTTAGTTTTTCTGGTATAAACGAACCTTTGGACACTCATTTGTACAATTCAATAAGTGTATAAGCCGAGTTTTTTCAATATAAAATATTCACAAATTCCAATTCATATGGTATTTGAATAAAACATTCACATCGATATCGTCCCACATTCAACGTATTAAAGTGTTTAATGTCAAACAGATATACGCGTGGATGTTTCGGGGGGAATAGAAACGAAGAGAGAGTGGAACGGGAATGAAACGGGTAGAGAAGAGAATGGGGTGGGATGAGGGGGTGTAGTTTCATCCCTTATGTAGTAGGCACGTATGGCAACAGGACGAGGGTACGGGTCAGTCCAGGGATGACCTTTCAGCGTGCCAGTTATAAATTAATATGTTACAACAACGGACCGAACCGAAGATTCGTTAGGGCTCCGCATACTTGCAAAGGTCCGAATTGTATCTATTATATGTATATATGTATGTATATATATATATACGTATGTATGTATGTTTGTAAGTGTTTGGTTTACATAGGTAGGTAAAGACGCGTATACACAGTTGTTTTTATGTGAGCGCACTCTCGGCTAATTGGCGTTCCCATAAAACCCTGTTCGTCGGTTGGAAATAATATTAACGAACTTAGTGGGAGTGGTTGGGGGTCAAGTTTTTAAAAAAGAAGTCGTACCGAGTAATTGATTCTATTAGAGGCGTTCCGCTGCCGGAAGTTTGAACAGCGTTGGAAAAGGTAATGCACAATTGCTAAAGTGCAAGATGGCTTTTATTGATTGCCCCGAAGAATTGAAAATGTTTTGATTTTTTTGTTGTTTATAAGGTAAAAATTGGAAGTGTATTTGAAACAATGGTCTTTTTTGTAAAACGATAGAATTGCAATCTATGAGACTTTTCTACTCCTAAAATATTCTCAAAATATAATAAGTCGATGAGTATGTAAAAAAATAATATGCTTAACATATTAACCACCGTGTACATTTTTAAGTCGTTACGTTAATTAGCCTTTTTCCGAGCAATTTTTGCACTGCACAGTTAACGAGTTCGAACGAGAGTGTTTATGTACATATGTATGTATATATTGTACAATATTATACTCGTTTATGAAGGACTTTGTAGCGTACTCGCGAGTTTTAATTGTGTATATTAACGAGTGTATGTGTGTGTCGATCGATAAAATCGAAATTGAATTTACGACCCATCTAAAATTTTGTAACTTTGTTTGATTTTTCCCTGTAAAATAATTCCAATTGCGATATTAACTCGAGTTTGTGTTGTTTCCTGTTGAGAAAATTTTAATAGTATTATAAAATACGTTTTTACTTTATTTATATTTTTAATTTTAATTCAATGGAAAATACACTCAATTGGTTATAGTTGTTATATTGTATGGACTCTTCCTGTTAAATGCGATTTATTTATTTTTTTATACTGAACGGTCTGGGAGGGCGAAATAAGTGAATCAATTTCATATTATTTTAAAACTCGTTATGTCGAAGCGGCATAGAAAACCGAGGAAAAAATGCATATTTTTATTTGGTTGCGGGTGCAAAATCAGGAAAATTCTCTAATGAGCAATTAGCCTCGACCGGACGAATACACCGCGGCAAAGTGCTTGCACCTCTTATATCCATAAAATTATTCAATTTATTTCATAGAACCTTCATTGCGTTCATCAATTAATGCAATATTCTAATTAATTGAGTTTTCTTATGGGTTGAAAGCAAATTTAAGAACTCTTGTTGTGAATTTTTTTTGTGAATGTAAAAGTCGTCGAATTCTATACCTTTGTTTTGTATGTACATATGTATATATCACCAAATGATTATATTTGAAAAATTAAAAAAAATGTAAATACATACTTATCTATGCATATGTAAATTTACATGATCTTATATATCGAAAAAAAGATAGGAAACTGTGGTACAAGTAAAAGTAAAAAAAAGGTAGTGGATATAGTGGAGAGACTGAAGAGATTTAAATGGCGATGAGCGGGTGACGTAGCTAAAAAAATGGACTAAAAGTGGAGAAAGGAAGTGCTGGAATGGTACCCGAGAGAATGTAAAACGGTATAAGAAGGCTGCAAGGAAAATGGGTTGACGAAATTAGAAAAATATGTGGGGTTATTTGGATGAGAGTTGCGCAAAAAAAAAGACAAATGGAAGCATTTTTGAAAGGCCTTCATCCAACAGTGGATGGCGAATGGCTGTAAATGACGCTGATGCTGATAAAATCGAAAAGATTTGGTTGTTATTTGCAAGCTATGATGATTTTATATTCTTGTTTCCTACCAATTGAAAACAATATACATACATCTGTACACAAATATGTACATACATAATATTATTGTATCTCCCATATAAATATAATATGCAGTTAGCTGCTTTTTTACGATTATTATCGCAAAAAAGCATCTTTATGCAAAATGCAAATTTATGAATTTGCATTTTGGCAAGAAAATTATTTTGTGTAGTGCTATTTTATAAGTAAAAATATAAATATGTATGTTTCATTTAAATCAATCTCATATATCTCACCGTAGAAAAATCCTCAAAACTATCGTAACAAATATTATTCTCGTTGATAATTATAATTATAATCAAATGCAATAATTGAAACCGACTTTTGGGCCAGTGAGCACTTGTCGAGGGAAGAGTTTTCCCGATCGCGCCGTTCAAAAAAATAAAAAAGATGGAAATGAAAATGTTATAAAAATGGTTTTTTCACTCTTCCCTCAGAATTAGTAGCAACACACCCGGAAGGAGGGAAGGAGGGAAGTCAAAGCGTTCCAACATCCTAGGAGGGGGTTGTTGCAAGCGGAGGTTGGGTCGCTTCAAACGTCGTAAAACTTAAAATCGACCATTTTTTTATTGCTTTATTTTCAAGTCGCGGTCGTGAGAGTCATTTGCCAAAGCAAACCCGGTGTATGTATGTATGTATGTACATATGTAGAAGACCTAAACAAATACGAGTATGTACTTCATTGTGTAGTGCTGTAGTTCATTCGTCTTGTGTTTAAAGCGGAAGTACATAGTAGCTGAATCCGATCGTTTCGATTGTTTCTGGCTCTTCAAAATACGCAGAGTTCGAAACTGAGCCTTCAAGCTATTTTTAATGATTCGTAGAAACTCTGATATTTCAAATCGTCCATATCTAATATATAATTTCGAAAGAGACTTTATATGTATGTATGTATGTAAGTATGTTAGTATCTTTGGTTTGGAATTGTAATTGTAATTGTAAGTATGTAAGTATCTTTGGTTAGGGTTGAATATTATATTTTTTTCGATTAAAATGAATTTAATAAAAAACTAATGAATATTTACTATTAGATTCGCCATGTTTAAGCTGTTTATATTACAATACTGAGCGAAGCCGGGTAAAACAACTAGTATTATACATATATAAAAATGAATGTCTGTCTGTCTGTCTCGTATAGGCTCCTAAGCCACTCAACCGATTACGATGGAACTTTTAGGATTTGTTGTATGCATGTCCGGAAAGCTTACTCTAAAAAAAATCGCCCAAAACTAGGAACGGAAACGGGAAAAACGGGAATGAATGGCATTGCAACGCAATAATTTAAAATGTTTTCGCGTCCTTAATTTTTCCGACAAATGAAAACGGGAACGAGAACGGGTACGAGAACGAGAACGAGAACGAGAACGAGAACGGGAACGAGAACGAGAACGGGAACGAGAACGGGAACGAGAACGGGAACGAGAACGGGAACGAGAACGGGAACGAGAACGGGAACGAGAACGGGAACGAGAACGGGAACGAGAACGGGAACGAGAACGGGAACGAGAACGGGAACGAAAACGGGAACGAGAACGGGAACGAGAACGGGAACGAGAACGGGAACGAGAACGGGAACGAGAACGGGAACGGGAATTGCATGCGTTATTGTGGCATTGCAACGCATGCCACAATAACGCATAGTTAATATAAATACTGATATTTAAACTCAAGTATTGCAATAATGTGTAAAAATATATACGTATATATGATTTTTGAATACTTTCGACTCTGACTCTGATAACGCATCCGGGTCTAATCTTAGCTCAAATTAAAAGTACCTGACTCTAATTAAACCACGAGAAAAAATACATAGAAATGAACACTTACAGCATTTTATACAATTCAGTGAAATTCAAGATTGTTGAAAACTCGAGATTTGCGATAAAATGAGTAAGGTTGCCAATTTGTTGGAACCGTTTCAATGAAAATCAGATAAATTGACAAAATCTGATAGGAAACGATCGAGCTGGAGTCACAAATCCAAGGTCTGGCCAGCAAAAACCAGTGGGATTTGAACCCGTGACCACTTTGTTGAATGCATTATATACTAACCACTAGTCTATTTTGCTGGTTAGCATATAATGCATGGTATATGTATGTATCAAATCCCAACTGAATTCGACTCTAAAAAATGAAAATTCGCAATTCTCATTCTGAATTCAACTACACATTCATGCTTGTAGCATATTTACGACCCACTTATGTATGTATGTCACGTGAGAGGGAAATTCGACAACATTTAAGGCAGGGAATCGAAGTTAAATTTAGTCGGGACTTATCCAGCTATTTCACAACCCTTTTTAAGATCGATAGAAACATTAAAAATTGCTGTGAATCCAAATCGGTCGATCAGTGAAGTGCTTCGTGAGAGCCTTACGTCGATCTTCGTTCGTTCTCGGACTTTACTATATTGCTCCCATGGGGCTCGGTAATTAATTTATGCAATTGTGCGTGGCGATCGCTTAATTATCCGTGCACGGTTGATTAACGACCGATCGTTCGAATAAAATCTGTGTGTTTGTGGGCGTGCAGTCACGCAACCGAACCAATCACCAACAACATCTTCATATAATATCACGGGGTGCTGTAAAAACGCTCTGATTTTATATTTTTATAATCGGTTGCGGGTCCGACAACCTTTCCTGGGTGGTTTTCCGCAATGGCGATTTGTGTCAGCAAATGAGGGTCGATATCGATCTAGGCATTTGCTTATCTGCGATGGGGCACAATCGAATCACTTGAGCGGAAGAACAATGACCGGAAAGTGAGTGTGTATACTGCATTCGCGTCTTCAGATATAATATAATAAATATTTGGAATTGGGGTGGAGCGTTCGAAGTTCAAACCCTGCCGATTATTAAATTTAGTATTTATGTACATACGTAGGTCAGGATGGAAAATTTAATTAAAAGTTGTCTTTGTAGTGTTGAGTTAGTATGAAATAATTGGGTATTTGCCATATACATAAATATGTACATATCATAGTTCAATAGAATTTTTTTTTAATTTTTATAAATAGATATTCAGTTTTATCATATCTATATATGTACATATATAAAAATGAATGTCTGTCTGTGTGTCTCGAATAGGCTCATAAACCACTGAACCGATTACGATGGAACTTTCAGGATTAGTTGTATGCATGTCCGGGAAGATTACTGTGAAAAAAAATCGTCCAAAAACGGGAACGGAAACGGGAAAAAACAGGAACGAGTGTCATTGCAACGCTATAATTTCAAATGTTTTCACGTCGCGACCAACGTCTTCGCTGCCTGCGTTTTTCCGACAAATGGGAACGGAAATGAGAACGGGATCGGGAACGGGATTGAGAACGGGAGCTGGAATTGCATGCGTTATTGTGATATTGCAATGCATGCCGGGTTCAGCTAGTGTCATTTATAAAATTTGAATGATTTTATCAATTATACATTATGTATGTGGTGCCACGTAAAAGTGAAGTAAAACTTCAAATGTGTGTTCATAGGAGTTAACAAGGATAGTCTTTTGTAGAATAATTAAAATAATATTTTTTTTAATAACCACTGGAGAGTTATCATTTCCGAGAGATTTGTGGTAAGAAAACACTCAAAAGTGCGGCACGGGACGCGTACGTGTATCCAACGGCGAGATGTGAATCGTCATGTCATTATTAATTCGTATGATCTTATTTATTATTTCAACGTTTCTCATATATTTCTTTAAATATGAGATTCGCCGTTATCGATCACTGTCAAACCTACATATGAGACGTTATAATTGAAGGTGGTATAAGTAAACTTTCCTTCATTTCGAGAAATATTTTGCGTTTAAAAATATTCAAAAATAACGGTCGCTTGTGATACGTTTATTCTGGTTTTTAGAAATTCTGGACATATCAAATTAAAATAATTGATTACAATTTGTGAATTAAGTCAAACAGAAATATTGTTTTTGGAACTAAAAATTGGATTCCCGCCACTTTCAAATACATATATGTATATCAAAACTTTCATATGTGTGTATGTATGTATGTCAATACAAATATAAAATATCACCAAAAATACTTCAGGAGGTGAGGCTTGCGAAGAGACACAGTGGTATAGATTTAACGTACCAGAGTACGTCAAGCTTTTATTTTTTGCATGTGGAAAACTTCATCTAAACAAAAACACGTGCTATGTATCCTCTGTTTGTCTTAATTAAACTATTTTATTTTTTATAGTCTTTATTAACTATTGCACGTATTATTATTTTTAACTATTACTGCTATTATTAACTTTATTATATTATTATCTTTATTAACTATTATTACACCATATTATTATTTTTTTAAACATTGCACCATAAACACTGCAATTAAAAGAAAAAAATATTATAAATACTAACATGAATAAGAGGTATGTAAAAATAAATATTAACCAATGGATCAGAACTTTTTACATATACATACATACATATAAGTATTTTATTATACCAAGAGAAAAATAATTTAAAAATCAAAATCATTTCCCAGCTTTAGTAGTTAGGTAAATTGCAACTAAGACGGGATCAAAAGAAAGAGTAAAAAAATACGAGTTAGTCAGTAAAAAAATACGAAGTCATGAAAGTGTATTTAAAATTAATCAGATCAAAATTAAGATCCATACATTATGTAATTCGAAATGAAGATAAATAAAGAGAACAGCATTTTTATGTCAAACCTTTTTATTAAAGTTTGCATCTAGAATCAAAATGAAAGTCAATTATTCGAGCATATGTTTTTCATAATATTAGGCAACATGAGTTCATATGCACATACATACATATACATACATAGGTATATATACATAAAAAAACTTCGATTAAGTTGATTAAACTTACATACATACATATGTATTTATATAATATATCTGCAATCAAACATAGAGCATAAATAGACGGATAATTAATAATATTGATTAATAGAATCGTATTAAGTGTATTCGAAATAGATGATGCTTTCACTCGGTGTTATATTATTATGTTCTCATGTATTTTTTTATTCTTCGCGGTCTTACGATAAAGATATAACAATAAAATGTCGAACATTGCGATCATATATTACGTACTACATTATATCGAGAAATATGTAGGTATATAAAAGTAAGTTATGGCGCGAAAGGAGTATAGATAAGTATATTTGAGGCACGTGACCTGTGATTATTGAGTGTGTGGAGCACGATTAAACAAATAAACTATTTATATTAATGAATGGATCTTCCATACCGAGCGGGACCATGGATGGAGTCTTTTTGGTTATGTATTATTTTATTATATTATATTGTTTATTTTATTTTGGTTATGTATTTGCATAGATTCGACTACATATATTAAAATTCGACTATAAAATTATAGTATGGTGTAGATATGTATTTTTTAATTTGATTATTATTTTGATTTATCTTGGATGTCAAGTTTCGTATGCGGGTTTTGAATTACTTACTATGTTATTAAGATTTCTGTAAAATAAAGGTTGAAGTATGTACATTAAATTATTGATTTTTTTAACATAAATACCCAATTTATAATAATATTATTTTATTAATTAATATGAATTATTTTATTCTGTAGTTTTTATTTAGTTTGATATTAGGATTTGGGGCGTCTGCATCTCGAGTTGTAAAATATTTCTGGTATTTTAATTTAAATAAATATTCTTCCAAACATTAGAATATTTATATTAATTTGATATTTCTTTATTTGTTCAAACATAATAGCTTGGGGCGTAGATATTATCATCAAATCCTTTACGCCACAAGATTTTATATTTGGACATATAAATAAATATTAAATGACTAGATAAATTCTAATTTTCAGAGGATATTTGTTGGAGGGAAAATATTAATTTAAATTAAATTACTAGAAATATTTTAATGCTTAAAGGAGATATGTTAGAGAAATAGAAAATTTATTTTTCGCATTTTAGTGCATTAATTTTTTCATTTAGTTTTTTTTTTGGATTTTTTTATACATTACTAAATAAAAGTCTTTTTTAAAAAAGGTTTAATTATTTTACTTTTTTTACTTTACCCGAATTTTACATAAATGTGATATATTTCAAAATCAGAAATCATTTCTTATTTTAAATATTATAAATATTTACGTTATCTGTGTTACGATTTAAAAGGTATTTTGTATTTTTTCCGATCAGGAGTCAGAATCAGAGGAATATCTTAATCGGAGTCGAACTTGGAATCGTAGCGAGTGTAAAGCAATATATTTTATTTTATTTTTAAAAGCTTTTTTATTGTTTATAGTATACCTATGCATATATTATTTTTACAATATTTTTAATATAAATTGATTCATTGATCATTATCTATTTAATAAATATTTCTTTTTGTTAGTATTTATAGTATTACTTTATTTTAATGTGTATTACAGCATAGTGGAAAAAAGCTTAAAAACCTATTTACAAGTCTTATAAATGTTCATTATACATTTTATACATACATATTATTAACTGAAGACTTTTTAAAGTTGAAGGGTATAGACATCTGGTTGTAATCATGGTGATTAGTATTTCTGTCATATAATCTCTTGGTTAGTTTGTTTGTAATATCCATCTATTGAATTTTATTTTGGGTCTGTAGTTATACATACGTAAATGGGCGTATTATAAACTATTTTAAGCTATGAATGGTGAGTATTGGAGGTATTTCATATTCTTTATGTTATATGAGTGGAATGATGACGATTAAGTATATTGAATATATAACACGTATTGTCTTACATTTAGCCGTCTTACATTCACATTCTCTTCATCAAACTTTTTATTCCTTAATTAATTTGGCTTATGTTTTTTATTCCACTAGTTGTGTCATGGTTTATTTACGAGTATATACATATGTTATATTACATACACATTGCTTGAATTAAAACGTTTTCAGAGCACACTAACACACACTGTGAAGAGTTAAATAGAAACTGATTTAAATTCCAATTCAACATTTGAGTTTTTACATTCGGAAGATGTATGGGCAATGACTACACACATGTCACGGAATTCATGAAGTTCTCATGGGCTCAGAGAGTGACTGGGTTTCGGTTCTTTGTAGTTCACCGCCAAGCCGACGTACACAAGGCACACCGCCGTTCATGTCAAAACATAGGCGCAGTCAATATCTGCACGGTGCAATACCCCCCCCCCCCCCCCTCCCCACATCAGCAATATAAATTTCACACAAAAAAATTATATTCCATTTATTCAACTTTACACGGCAACACCCCGACCCGACATATTTCACGTTTTAATTGCTACGAAAGTCTTATACATACATAAATGATAATTTCATGGCGATTTAATGAAATCTCTGAATCGCATTGTTGTACATGTCTGTATAACCCCGCATCCTGTTCATCGGTACGGATTTTCTCCTCCTTCACGCACATTTCAAACCGATTGGTCACCGTTGCGGACCTGATATGGGAACCCCTGGCTACCGATCCCACAGATTTTATTCCAGATCGTGGCGTATATTAAGTCATATGAACGATTTGCCACGGTTTGGATATGCATTTTCGTTACGTGCGTACAAGTTTTGACTCGCCTTGAAATTAACGTGTTACATTTTTGAGTATCATCCCGAAGTACTGTAGATCTTGCGGTGTTATTTTTTTTTTTTTTTGGAATGCTTATGTATGGAAATTTTAAAGTGGATCCAAAACTTTTTTCAGGTAAAAATTTTCTTTCGATAAATCAATTGAAATATTATATAATATTTGGAGAATTTACATTCTTAAAACATCCCAGTTACACGTAGAAGCAGTTTTGGCAAATATTAGCAACTTGTAGAATTGTATTAGAATGTATATTGTAGTACCTTAATTTAAGATGTACACAGGAACGTTATTTGGGGGAGGAGGCTTTGACTTTGACTTATTTTATTATTATCTGTTCAACGACATACATAAATTTAGAAATTAAATTTGATTATCCTGATATATGTATGTAAGTTTCTGAATGGTTGTCACTCATTGTTTATTTCTTTGAGTGTTTACTTTCTGTTGAAAGCATGTCACGCTGAAAATTTCGGCATCATTTTCAACTAAAATTATTTAGAAAGCAGGTAATAAAAATCGTGGCTAATCGGAATAAACCTCAGATAACTACCGCCGAGGATTTAGAGTTTTGTAAAAGTGTATTTAGACTCTAATATATCTTGCAACAATATAAAATAAACAAAATAAGTCTATTAACGAATGTATTTTTCCAAAACTAGCTCCATCTTCTTCATTGTTTTAATGCTCACAATCTAAATTCCACGCCATACTGTATAATACTCTGCCATTAGGGATTTCCATCGGGTAATTCTGCTATGGTTATAAATTCAGAAATTCCGGAGTAAACGAGTCTTTATAAGCTTTGGCAAATGAATGACACGACCCATGTTCAGTGCATTTTTTTTCAATGCTATCTTTAAAGGCTTAGTAGGTAGTATTCTTGTTTACTTTATACATGCTCAATATACAACGCCTATCGGCGTTTTGTAGGCCCATACACTTGTGAAAAACGCCGATTGGCGTTGGTTAGCATTCAAAGGGTTATAAGGGCGCAGAGTGGTACCTGTTTTTTAGATACATGTAAAAAAACGCTAGCATGTCTGTTCTATACCAGGCCAAAACTCACACATATGTTTTTCGGTGATATATTTTTCTTGTATTGATATAGGTTTGACAGTGATCGAAAACAGTGATTCCCAAATTTGAAGAATATAATAAGAAATTAATAAGATTGTAGAAATTGACAATGACATGCCTATTACAGCTGGAGTCTACCACCTATCCTGTGCCGCACTTTTGAGTATGTTCTTACCGCAGTAGAAAAAGGTTTTGTTATTTTCACTAGTGTGGGAATATTTTATTGGAAAAAAATCACAATATATACAATATAAGTAGGTACATACATATATGAATAGTTTTTGTGGTAATGAACAAATTTATGATTGTAAAAAAGTGTATAAAAGGCTTTTATGTACGATGTGCCTGCGCCTTTACAATATTTGTAATAATTTTCATTTCATGCACAATTCAATAAATACATACATATATATTATGTACATATATATGTACATATGTATATAGCCTTGGACAATGTATAAGGCCCCTTGTAAAAAATGGTTTTAACCGGAAATAGTCGGGTATTTAAAACAGCTACTACCTGCATCGTATCTTAATTGAAATTTCTCTTTTGTTCAACCTTACTTTCTATTCCTTTCGTTTCCTTATTATTAAAAAATATAAGAAATTGTCCATTTTACTTAAATCAGTGTTTCAAGAGAAATGTTTTCTTCGCGTCGTTTCTTAAATGAAGTGCATCTTGTTCACGGGGCTCAGATTATTTTAATACATTTTCAAGGGGTCAGGAGAGAAAAAATTTTCAAACAACTTAAATATTCGCGATATGTAGTCCAAATGACATGAAAAAGGATACAATGAAACTGGTTTCATAAAAAAATCGATCAAAAACTGGAAGAATAAGGAAGAGAACACTATCAAGATTTCATTTAAATGATAGTGTCTTTTGTTTTTAATGTTAAGCATTTTTTTCATACATTACAACTAGAAAAGGTGAATAGAAAGTATACTTCCCACTTTTATTTCTATGCGAATATAAATAAAACCGCAAATTGGTCAACTTTTGTTCCCCCCCTTGGAAAATACAGAAATAACGATCCTATTGATAAAAATACACAATTAATGAATTATAAATTTTGTACATATGTACATACTACATATATAAAAAAAGACATATTCTATAGTTTTTCGATTATTAATTTAAATGTATCACTTTTCTATGGTTTTGATAATAATTTGAAGCTTAAATTTTTGAATATATTCTGAGACTAATTCATATTAGGCAAAATACAGTTTGTATTTTAATTATAAACTAATACCAAATAGCCGTATAAAATAGTTGAATTCAATAATTTATATCTAACTAAATAATGAATTAGCCGACTGTGCATGACAGCAAAGACATAATCTATTCATGACTAAAAAAGCACAGTATAATTAAACAGCACTGACATATTAACATTCAATTATTACAATCAAAAGTCGATAAATAATTTAGAACGCTAATCAATATAGTTAATGGCGTGTCTAATTATACATTATATTATAGCTGGGCTTAATGAATATGCATGTTTGTAAATGGATCCCTCATTAGTGCAGGGCCCGACCGCTTTCGAGCTAGTGTGAGATGTTTTCATAGTATGCACATCGCAGATTTGGAGTTTGCGAACTTTTTGTCGGGCGGAATTTTCGGTGGTTGCCAAAAGTGTCACGTCATGGGTTGTTTGAGAAGCCGCGCCCAGTTGGAGTCCTCACGAAGTCCAAATGCCTGACTCCGGCCCTTATATGCCTAATGAGAAAGTCTTACGTATCGGACTTCGCATGCACCGCTAACGACCCACGTCTTGGCGTTCACTTATCAAAGGTTAAATGCGTACATTTCAGTCTAGGTAAGTAGTTCTTGGGCTCATAGATGTTGTACGATTCCTCCCATGCTCTGGGCAGGTCTTGGAATTTAATGGAATTTTTAGACTAATTACACTATTCGACAAATGACGACTTTTTTTTGGTTCAGAGACAAGATATGACTTTTCTTATAGATCTATGCCCAGTAAACACGAATCTGGTAGTAAAAAATGTTGATTGCCTCGAGATTCGGAGATATTGTATGTGTTTTATGAATCGCGTGATTTTTCTATATCTTGGTGTTGTTCGGTTGATGTCTCAAAATCTATCAATTTCCTGTTCAAAATGAATATTGGAATCTATAGTCGGGTATATTATCTTTCATTTGTGGTACTTTCAGTTTTCAAATCTCTCTAAGCAGTCGTCCAGTTCAAATCAAAAATCAAAAGTACGTATTTTCACATGGGATTTTTTCCCACTGTTAATACTATTTTATATTGAGTTTTTTCTATTGAAACATGTTTATTAGAATAGTGCTCTGGCCACACTATTTTTTGTTTTCGTTTAAAAGTGTTAATTAGAAGTGTGTTGAATTTTAAATCGGTAAAATTGTGAGCTTAAAGCTCGTACTAGTGTTTACTCGTATTTACACGAATCTGAATTGAATTAATAAGGAAAATATATTAAATTGCCTTTATATGAGAATTAAATAAAAACATTCTCGAGGTAAGCCAGTTATCAATAGAATTTTTGTTATTAATCCAAAAGAATAGTCGAAATATGATTTATCATATCTTGTCTCTGAACCATTTTTCGTTTCTTGTTTTTTTTTTTTTTTTTTAAATGCTTTTTATTATTATGAAATTATGTTCACAATACATCTTATATCTATTTTAATAGCTACTGATCAACTGATCATTTTCTATTTTACAATTCAATTTAATTTGGTTAGTAATCATAGTATTATATTATTCTAATGTTAATCTAAAGCATAATAGGAAAAAGAGCTCAAAAACCTATTTACGATTCTTATAAATGCTCATAATACATCTAATACATAATATTAATTAAAGACTCTCTAAAGTCGATGACCTAAAGCAGATTGTGTTTAGGTAATCTATTTTTCGTTTCGAAGATGGTAAATTCGAGCATTTGATTATGCGTGAAGTGTATAAAAGGCTTGTTTTGTCATAAACACTGACAGCCAATGCGCATGCGCAGACGTATAATTTAATTTAATTTTGTAATTCTCTTCATTGCCACCTATTTGTTGTTCGAGTTCACGTTTACGTGTCTTCAGAGATGAAATAAAAAATAAAAAAGCTTGTAAAAAACAGCGGCAACCATCGAGTACGAAGATTGTCTCGGGGCGAGAGATCTTTTTACTTCATGGATTAAAAAAAATCACTTTTTATTAAGTGCACAAATGTATGCACCAGGCCACTAGTATGCACATATACAGTTCTGTAAAGCTTGTATGTTTTTATATATTTGATGAAATGATACATTTAAATCAACACTGTTCCGAAGTTTCTGATATTGGTTTGGTTTTTACAATTTACATATGTACAATATACATACATATACAGCATAGGTACATATGTATGTACATATTAGCCAGCAGCATAGCTCGGTCGTTAAGTTTCTGCCTAACACCGAGACTTAAGAAAACTTATTAGTAATTTCGCAAATATGAAAGCAAGAAAGAAGAAATTTTTAAATCGGTAAGCTTATAATTTATTTTCTTATTTACTCTGTGCAAACACAAAAGTTTAAATTATTTTATTTCATATTTTACAAAAATTTTAGGGGGCCCTTACGTAATTTATGCATGAGGGCCCAAAATTTCTAACTACGCCACTGGCTAAGGATATGCTTAATCTTAATTTTATCAATTCTTATTCAAATCATTATTATTCACTTTCTTTATTGTTTTGACGTACATATGTAAATATGTATAATAATAAAAATTTTGCAATGATTTATGTGTTTAAAAGTACATGTAAAAATCATTGATTTCCATTTATCATTATTCAGCAATCTTCATACAATAAATTTAAAATATGATAAACTCTCAATTCAGTACACTATTTATTTGAAAATATATCTGTGTGATCAAATTTTGAAAAATAAATTTGTTTGAATTTATAGTTTATCATATTTTATTTAAGATTATTGTTTGAAGTTTGTTGAAAAATGATAAATGAAAGTTAATGAATTTGACGTACTCTTTTTAAATACACCATTTCTACAACACTTAGTTCTTATTATGTATATGTTTGTATGTTTTAGAATATGTACGTCAAAAAATAAAATAAAGGCTAAAATTGATGAATGATTTGATAAATTAAGATTAAACTACATACATATGTACCTGACTATGAAGAAAAAATAGTCGTTAAAAATCAAATTTCCATAAAAGTTAAATAAATTGCTTTTCATACATTTATAATTATTTTTCGAAACTGCAATTTTTTTCAATAGTCAAAGAGTTATAATTTTGCAACGGTTAATGGTGATTGAACGTCAATTTGTATTTTTCGATAGCAACCAAACTATCTATCAATTGAACGAATTACAGATTCGCCACACTTTCTTTCACATACATTTCTCAAATTTCTCCCAGAAACTAATTTATTCACACATATGTACATATAAATCATCCAATAAAAATTAATTGATATTTAACTTAATTATATATATATATTTTTTTTTTTTTGTAAAAAAAATCATGACATTTCTCATACATAAAAAATAATAATTTTATTAAAAAATCATAGATGGTGCTATCCATTTACAATATCAACGATACAAATATCAATCAGGACAAAAACATTCAATTCAAATATTACATACAAAATCAATACCCAACCCGACATCATTAGTATCATCATCATCATCCGATGATGATGATTATTATTATTAATATTCATCCTACCAGCCAATCATTACAGCGGTAATCATCTGCGCTGTTTGTTTTAACAGCACAAGTAACCAGTCGTAAATGCGAATTTTACGACCGAGAGAAAAAGGGAATAAATACATATAGCCAGGACATGTGCATTTACAACATATAAGAGGCTTTACGAGCATGGTGCATGCGTGTCCATCGTGCCTGCATAAATCAAGCGAAGAGATGCATAGATCCCAGATCGAGGACTATAGTAATTGAGTTATTAGAGAGAGCGAATGCCAGGCGCGCCCAAGATGGGTCGACGAGCCACGAAGATGGGCGTAGAGGGAAGTTGCACGAGCCCTTATACGGAGCGTGAATGTGCGATTTCGAATTTCAAATTGAGATATCGATCGATTCAATATCGTATTCGAGACCGTTTCGACACTGTGACCCCTTTGTGGGTTTTTCGTGATTTAAAAATTGATTCGATTAGGGTTTGGGTTGTAACTGCTGATATGTGATCATTTTTGCCATCTAGGGATATGTATATGTATATGTTACAGTCCAAGTGTACATTTCATTCGTTCATGAACATATGTACTAGTTTATTCACACACCAACCAATCTGGCCAGATTTGGTGTATACAAAATAACAAATTGACAAATGAACTAATTTGTTCAAGCACAAACTATTAGGCATACATAAGTTTGAGAGTACTCAATCGTTTGTCTCATCCTCTATGAATAAATGCTTGCCCTAGGTTGCGATGTTTTTAACATTAGCGGAAACGGGAATTATTATTGCAACGTTATAATGTGGTATCTATAGGATTGCTCTATTAAATACTATGAAATTGTAATGATTTTTACAGCTCAAAAGTGTTTCTAGGTGAGTCTATTTGATTGTTAGGACATTAACTAAAACTAATAGTTCATGTATGAAGAAACTATGTAGTATGTTCATGAATGAACCGGATAGAACACGTGGACTGTAACATACACATACATTGGAACATTGCAGGGTTGTGGAATCGGAACATTTCCAGCGTAAAAAATTGACTCTTTTTTATTATTTTCTGTATAACCGTAGTCTCCAATTTTATTGAAGAAAATATAAATAAAAATAAAATAATCGAAATTCATAGAATTGTTGAATTGCACGTATTTTGATATGTTGTAGCCAACAACACTGATTGTTTCCACCGTCTCATACTTATTTTTATTTTCATTTTTTTTTTATTAAATTTATTTGTGTATGAAATTCATACACATACACTATGAATGTATGTACATACTTACTTTTATTTAGACGTGTCCATTTTGAATAATTTTTTAATTCCTTTTTTTATTTATTTTACATACATATATATTTTGAAAATCGCTATTATTTATATTACTAATTATTTTATACGTTGATAAGAAAGTCGATCTTATTAAAATCATTCAAATTGGAGTGGAAGTCGGATTCGGAGCTGGAGGCGGAGTCGGAGTCGAATCATAAGAAAAACATATTACATTTTTAATACACATGTAAATGGTTTGAATTGAAGTGATTTAGAAAAACACTTGTTCAAATCACTTCAATTCAAAAAAAAGTTAATAGTAAATATTATACATTATTAAAATTGAACCTTCAATGTTTGGGAATTTGGAACAACTATATTAAGAATTGTATTTTTTCAAACTTAATAGATAATAATAGCTTGTCCTTGTAAAATGTTTATTTTTGTGCTTATAATAAGATCCTGATCTTGATAATAAGCATGTACATATTTATGTATAATATGTATTTGGACTGTTGGAAGTAGAAGTTATACCTTGATTAATTATAGATTAACTAGTGGTTTTACCCGACTTCGCACGGTATTTGTAATATAAACCGCTTAAACATGACTAAACATTTGATTAAATTTATTTTAATAGTTTTATTTTATATAAATTTATTTGAATACTCATTGTTTTTTTTTATATTAAATTGACTGAACAAACAAACATATATACTAAGTCTGTTTCGAAATTATATTTATACTAGAATCCAGCAGCCCCCCCCCGAAGCCTCTCGGAACTTCGTCCCCGGAGACTTCGCCCCCTGGGCCTTTGCCCCCGGGGCTTTTAAATTGTTTGAATCGAAAAAAAATCGAATCGGCGTTGAATCGAAAAATCGAATCCTATGAATCGAAAAAATAAATAAATCGAATGTGTTGTTTACGAACCAACGAACGAAGGTTAAATATATGAATATATACATACATACATATGTACATATTTATATGCTAAGTCTTTTTCGAAATTATATATAAGATTTAGATATGAGCCGTTATAGAAAGTGAGTGGCATTAGTCCACTTTTCTTCATTTCTAGAAATATTTGCAAAACATCAAATATATGTAATGTTTTGCGTTAAACAATATTTAAAAATACTGGTGGTCTGTAATACGTTTATTCTGCTTTTTTGAGATACTGGACATATCAAAATGATAACAATTTGTGAACAGAAATATTGTTTTGGAACTGAAATTTGTACTTCCACCACTTTATAATATAAGGGCTCATATGTATGTATATTGAATCGATGTCTATAAAATATGCACGACAATATTTATAGAAATTGATACATAGATACATACGTATACATAGATACATACATAGGTTTTTATTAAAATCAGACGTATGCAATTCAAAATGCATTCAATACACACCAATCATAGGAAAATCTTAAAGCGAAATGTCCTCATATGATCATCGTCTCGAATGACCTCAGATTATCTCATACACAAACAACAATACTTTACGACATGCATTTCAAAGGTTAAGGTGTAGATTTTAAGCATGCTTCACCTTTCGGGAATACGCCCTCGATTCGCCGGATCGCGCATTCCTCGCGTGCAATAATTGCAAACAACGAGAGAGTGCATCCACGAGTATGCATACACAGGTATATGTATGTACATACGATATAACAGATAGAAGTGCATCGGATCGGTTGCGTCACAACGTGTGTGCAGCTGCATCCACACGACTGCATGTGTGGGACGATGGCGGTTTTAGAACAACCCATTACACGGTCGTGACTCGCACTAATCGAACCATTTGTATTATAAGGCATCGAGAATTGCCACACGAGTGTGTTTTCACACTGCACATAAGTGCATCTATCTATTCGCTGTATCTGGGTAACGCGAGGCCTACTATGCGGAAGGTGTCACTGTGTCGCACAAATTAAGGGAGAGATGCGATACATCTCTCCAGTCTAGTTTGTGATGTTTATGGAAGGTATGGGTAGATCTCGGTCGATTTTGTTGAACTATCTAAAAACGTTTTTATGTATTTAACTTGCATGTCTCTTGTTTAGATTTTAATGGCATTGTCTGAAAAACTTGGTCTTTAATTTTAGAATATATATGTAGTATAAAGTGAGATTTGTAAACTAATTTCATTTGATGTTGGTAGTTTATTATACTCGGACAGAGTCTTGGATCGTTTTATGCGAAATTGACATACTAGAAATTAAATATTACTATTAAATAAATAAATAAATATCAAAAATTTATTCTACTCTTTCGATCGTCGTCTTTTCTTATACTCTTTTCAATGTCATCTTGATATGTATGTATATACATTTATATTTACATATACATATGTGTATGTAGTATATGTAACAAAGTACATACATACATATGTATAAAAAGCACGCGAGAAAAAAGCGCGCGAGGCAAAATCATACCACGACCAAAGCTCACAACGAATATATGAAAAAATTAAAACATCAAAAGCAATTATGTGTGTTTAATTCTAATCTACTACTTAATACTAGTTGTAAAATTTTATTACACTATGATTATGAAAAATAAAATATATTATAATTTTAAAACTTACCATACTTGAAATTAAATCATCATCATCTAAATATAGTCATTCACCATCCACTGCTGGATGAAGGCCTCTTCAACATGCTTCCACTCATCTCTGTTTTTCGCAACTCCAATTCATCTCACCCCACACATTTTCCTACATAGTTTCGTCTACCCATCTTCTCTGTGGTTTTCCTTTTACCCTTTTGCATTCTCTCGGGTACCATTCTAGCACTTCTTTTGACCAACTTTCGTCCAGTATTCTAGCCACATGGCCCACCCATTACCATGTCAATCTCTTCACCCAATATACTATATCCACTACCGTTGTCATATGTACTTCTCAAACACATATTCCGTTTCCTGTCTTTCCTAGTTATGTCAAGCATACAGCGTTTCATACTTCTTGAACTTTAAGTAGTGACCTGGCGTTCAATGTCCAAGTTTCACATTCATGCGTCATCACTGGTAAAACACACTGATCGAAGATCTTTGTCTTCAGGCAAAGTGGTATTTTTGATTTAAAACTCCAAATGCACTCCATCCTAATTTCATACGTCTCTTTATTTCTTCTTCATTACTATCAGACATGTCCATTATTTGTCTTAAATATATATAACTATTCACTACTTCTTTTATTTTATTATCTATTGAAATGCTATCAGGCATGCAATAGCTATTGAACATTAGTTTGGTCTTATCTACGCTAATTTCAAAACCTACATTCGTACTTTATACGAAGCTTAAATTAAATATAAGTAGAAAAAAAATGGTTTCCTTTTTGAACAAACTTTTTTGATTTAATTTTATTTATAATTTATATTCACAATACATCTTAGGTATATTCCAATAGTAATTGATTCTCTATTTAACAAATTCTTTATTTTTTGTAAGTATTTATAGTATTATCCTATTTTAATGTTAGTGGACAACATAATAAGAAAACTAAAACTCAAAAAACATAAATATAAATTTGTTTATAAATGTTGTGAATAAAAACCTAAAAGTTCTAGATTCTAAAGGTATATTAGTGGAAGTTGTTAGCGTTTGTGAACTGGAACGGAATAGAGTGCTGAAAATTTGGTTAGTTCCACAACTTTCTACTGATATTGAACTTCCAGTCAATTTATTATATACATACATGCTAAAATTAAAAGCCAATATAAATTGAACATATATGTTTGTATGTATGTAAGCTGGCATACATACAAACTGCTAAGAATTGTACTCGAGTATTTTTAATTGTACTTGAATATTTTTATTTGACAAAAATAAATTTACACACTAGTTACAATCAGATAAATTATATCATAAATAAGTAAAAAAAAATGCAAGTGAAATGATTCAATAAATGCGCCGGCAGGAAGTAAGTGAGTGCGTTTATACGGCCCGACCCCTGCCCGTAAATCATGTACGCCATTGAAGATTTCCAAGATAAGACGCCGCTAACTAGCTCGCAGAACAGAACAACCGTTACGATTCAAACAATGTACGCTTCTGAAACAAATTTTCAGACAGATGACGAAAACAACTCGCCAACAAGTATCGTATAATATCGCCATAAAGTTCCGGACAAAAATCAAACGGTTTCAGCGCGAAATTACAATGCGAACCGACACACCGGAAATAAATTCATTCATACACTGGCCCTTGGCGTTGCAATTTTGTACCTGGCGATAAACATGTATAAACAGGTAGCAACCCATCTTTTACCACCCGACTTGAGTGCAATTATTCCTTGTAAATTTATATTGCACAATGCGACACAGAGCGTACGCGCAAGGCTAATCGCAAATTGTGAAATAGTGCACGATCACGATGACACAATCCATGTGCAAAATGTGAATGTAATTTTAATTTTTGTCATACACACTAACATGTATGTATGTATGTATCATATGGTATGCACTATTTGAATTTCTTATACATAAATGCTTCTAATTGTTCATTTATTATGTTCATAATACATCTAAGGTATTTTTTTTTTAACTACTAATCCAGTGAACATTATATGTTTTGCACATTATTTTTCTAGTTAATATTTATAGTTGTATCTTACTTTAATATTAGTGCATATACATACATACATATAGGTAGCATAATAAATAAAAAGCTCAAGCATCTATTTACAGTGTAGACATCATATAATCACCGAGACTCTTCAAAAGTGTACCTTTACTATTATTTTTAGTAATTATTTCTGTCGTAGAATCTCCTGTTTAGTTTGTAAGTAATATCTACGACCTATTGAATGTTATTTTGGAATTGTATTTTTAATGATTTATCTTCGATGAGCTGCACTTATTTAATGTGTGTTCTATGAAAATTTGATGCAATGAGTTTCAATTAACTTTCCAGGTTAATATGATCCAAATTGAGAAATTTGTAATGACAATCAAACGCAATATATTTTAATTTTGGGCCTTAGATCTATCAGAAATGCATCATCTGATCTTACTTCTACTCATTACAGCATTACATTACAACTAGTCACCGGAGCCTGAGGGGGCCGTGTATTGTTCAAAGGTTGTAAATGCATTGTTAAAGGTTTGCCGAACAATGGATAGCACTGTGACTATCCTACCTCTAATTACAACAGTATTTGAATACTTTTTATGCGAACTCATTTTTATTTTTATAATGCTTTTTTATTCAATCTACAGTATATTTGCTTTTATCCGATGTTAAGGATTAAGATTCATTTAAAATTTAATAATATATGTATTTACCTTTCCAAAACTTAATGTAAATAATTTAAAGTTACTATTCGAAACTCAATATTCCAATATTTGGTAACCCTAATTATAAGGTAGATAACATTGATACCAAAAATTTTCTAAAAATAAATTACAACAATGAAATAAAACAAAGAAGAAAAGCATTGAATAGTATTATATATGGGATATACATATATACATTTAAAATAAATAAAATAAAATATGTATATACATACATACATATGTGATACAATAAAAATGATGAAATTTAATGCAAGAAAGGAAGCAACAAAAAAGATCAATATGAGAGGTATATTTTTAAAAGAAGAGCAAGTCTCTATATAAATAGGAATTACAGGAATACTTGCTAGAACATGGATTAATATGAAATAATGAAGAATAAATAAGTGATCTGATTGGACATTAGAATAGGATTATACTTCATAAATAAGGACTATCAATTATAGAATCCAAAAGGTTAAACGAAAAACATAATCATAGTCATAGCCATACCTATGAAACACCTGTATATCCGATATACAGGTGTTTCATAGATATAGTATATCGTTGCTCGTATGTACTTGTATTATTTTAGTAAAACGCCAACATTTGCATTTTTACTTTATTTAACAAATTATTGTTTTTTTAATATTCTTATTTCAGATTTTAAAATTACCTTCACACCTAATTACAACTATTTAATTTCAAATTTCAGCTTAATTATCATATTTAAGTACTCAAATGATTTATTTCAGTAACTATGTACAGCTTATATGTATGTACATAGATATATGTACATAGATGTATGTACATAGATATATGTACATAGATGTATGTACATAGATGTACATATGTACATTATTTATAATATACATATGTAACTGATAGATTACATTCTGTGATTGTATTGTCAACGTAGGTTGTATTGTAAGATATTCTAATAAGATATTATAATATTGTATTATAAGATACTAGTAGTTTTACCCGGCTTCGCTCGGTATTTGTAATATAAACCGCTTAAACATGACTAATGTAATAGTAAACATTTTTTTAAATTTATTTGAATAGATTTACTTTATATAAATTCATTTGAATACTCATTTGTTTTTTTTATTAAATATACTGTCACGAACAAACAAACATATATACTAAGTCTCTTTCAAAATTATATGTATACCGGAATCCAGCAGCCCCCCACAGCGCCTTCGCCCCTGGTGCCTGCGCCCTCGGTGCCTTCGCCCCCGGGGACTTCGAATCCTTTGAATCGAAAAAATTCGAATGTGTCATCTACGAACCAGCGAACGTAGTTTACATACATATATACAAAGTCTCTTTCGAAAATATATATTAGATTCGGGTTTGGTTGAAGCCTTATTGGAATAGTAAGCACATGTATGTATGTACTAGGTAGTATTGCTGAAAAGTAAAATTTATCAAAAATTTTCACGTAGATCATCACATGATTCCAGCATGCTCCGCAGACGACAAAAGGTCGTATGTGAGAATATAATTTTTTTAGGTATGTATTTCCTTTCTTCTCTACCGTTTTCTCATTGTGGTCGTCGAATGCGGTGGTCGTGATAGTTCATAGGTGAAATCGTTGGTCGTTTTGTGGTGGTGAACACAGATAGACAAGTAGAGGTCTATCTTAGA
The DNA here is from genome assembly GCF_051622035.1 of Arctopsyche grandis. Taxonomy (NCBI): domain Eukaryota; kingdom Metazoa; phylum Arthropoda; class Insecta; order Trichoptera; family Hydropsychidae; genus Arctopsyche; species Arctopsyche grandis. The sequence goes on from NC_135364.1 coordinate 18,994,377, forward strand.
AGCGTGGTCAATCGGCTGATAGAGTCTAGAATCGATTGCACTTTGCATATGAGAAGTTATTTCGTGTCGTAAACCGTACATTTTTAATAAATGCGAGTCGTAAAGTCGGTAATTTACATAAACATTGGTATATAGTCGAGTAGTATTAAAATGCTACTTGCTATACTTACGTACTTTACGACGCACAGGCATATTCAAATGAGTGATTTTTAATTTTATATTTTTGGGAATGAACTATCGGTATATTTTAATTCAAATTTCATTATAAATGCCTGTTGTGGAAAACGATTACAGTATTATATTTATAGAGTATTGAACACACTGGTAATTTTCCATATAAAGCATTTATTCAGTGGTATTTTTCGACTTTCAGAATGTTAAACCAACCTAAAGGCTGAATAATTTGTTTTGTTAGTAATGAAGACTTTGAAGATTGCTTTTTCTTTCATTGATATGCAGTTGTATCAGGCGTATTTTTAGAAATACTCTGTTTCTCTCTTTTGTGCATAATTCCTTTGAATTTTGGAAAAACTTCTCATTAATTCGTTTTGTTTTTCAGCTTCTACATGGTATTACCCGTCATGCCCGTCGTACAGAGTGGTATTTGGCCTTAAAAGCTGGCCAAAAAAAAAAAAAAAAAACTTTAACGAATTGAGTTTATGTTGGGGTCCCAAAGCAGGTAGATAAATATGACGTTACACTGCGAAGTCCTTACCTACGTGAAGCTGCGTGAATCCTGTCATATGTGTGAAACGCTTGTTTTTGTTCCCGGCATTTTGTTGTTAACAAAACAACCTTTCCTTGTCATTATTTTTATGTTTAAAGTGTTTTTGGTGAAAAAACTTAGTATAGACGTTGAAGTAAAAGATATGTAAACTAGATTAAACTAAGTTTCATTCCTATTAAAATTTTATTTTATATTTTTCGATCTGTCAACAAACCTTACCATTTTCACTTAAGTTTTCATTTGTTTTGTACAAATTGATGTTTTTAAACGTAATGTGCTTATTATACCCGAATCAAATTTATTTGATATGAATCTTTAGAATCTACACTTTTATTTTAGTAAGACAAAATTTGCTGACTAAAAAAATAATCAATAATCAATAAGCGTATTTTGGAACTCCAATTTTTAAATAATTTTCATTCTTTATTTATATTCCAGTTTCTGAGGATTCTGTCCTATCTATGACCCAAAAGCATCTACATGATATAATAATAGTAACTGTTACAAAGTGCCACTCTGCGTGTCGTTCCTGGAACTTGGGGCTCTAAGTCTCTAGTAACTACATATGTGCATGGTAGACATTATCATTTGATGGTTGTACCTCCTGCCCGCACAGTTCTTTATTGGATGGCTCCTATTCCAAGAGCTATCTGAATTTAAATGAACTAGTTGCTGCTAGGCCTGAATGTGATATATTCCACTTGAGCGAACGTATGTTATCGAGATTATTTTAGCCTATTTGTCAAGTAGCCTGCACTCATCATTAATTTCATAATTGGATGTAATGTATGAGTGGAATTTTGATATTTTCTCTTCCATTTGGGCCTCACGGTGATGTTTTGTTTTTTGGCTGGTTCTTATATATTGGTGCTGGGTGTGAATGTAATACATTTCCTACATATAGGAAATGTAAGCCAGCAGCATAGCTCGGTCGTTAAGCTTCTGCCTAGCACTGAAAGGCACCGGGTTCGATCCCAAGGACTGATCTCGATTGAAAATATATATCTGTAGTGCTGCTGTTCAGACTTGGATATTTATGACTCCAGGTCGATCGTTTCCTATCAAAATTTGCCAATTTTTCTGATTTCATTGTTGAAACGGTTCCCGATTAAATTGGCTTAAAACCTTCCTACCTACTATGTCACCACTATTTGAGTATGATTTATATACAGTAAAATTTATGTACAATTCATAGATGTCTCCATAATTACGAGTTTTCATTGTCTTGTAATTCATTGACTTGTGCAATAAAAATGCTGCATTGTTTGTAATTGGCCAGGAAGGTGCATTGGGGCTTACCTGTAAGGCCTTCCTGGTATATATGTAAAAAATAAATAAATAAATGTAGTTATTCTGTTCATTTTTATTTTGATTGTTTTTCTTATGTAGACCTTTGTGGCGAATTAGGTTCTTCCTGTAATGCCACAATAGTCCAAAACTTTAAATAAATATAAAAGTGATTCTACATATATTTATCCTGTGTTAAATTGCAATTAAATCATCCTTCACACAATTACGTGTATTATTTGGTCATTTTAATTATATGAGCCGTAATATTTCGCAAAACATTAAATTAAATGTTTTGCATTTAACAATATTTAAAAATACTGGAGGGCTGAATACGTTTATTCTGCTAGAAATAAGTGATAACAATTTGTGAATTAAGTCAAACAGAAATGTTTTTGGAATTCCGCTATTTTCAAATATAGAGGCTCAATTATGTACATACTATTAATGTTACATGAAATATTTTTCCTATGCATAATACAGTTGAACGATTTATTTTCAGGTATCATTATAGTTTAAATGAGGTTGCTATCAATATCAAGACATAATTTATAGACGTATAATATATTCACAAGGAAGGTAAGCAGTACTTAAGATAAAATGCAAATATTTATAACTATGTATAAAGTTTATACTCGGTTGAGCTAAATTGACAACACCTGTCAAATAACCGAACGCTATATATCCGGTACGAAACGATGCGAATGCAAACTCCCGTAATACGTACATTTTTATGATGAAAAAAATGGGAAAAAAAATTACCCACAAGTGCATTTTAAAAAGTAACGTTTTGATCATACGTCGTTTGCGCTGCATTAAATTGCTCGACAATCTTGATAAGTCTTAAGCAGCTCTATATTGTATGTGTGTGTGTGTATATATGTATAAGAGTGCGGATGCATTTTACGATGCGTCCAAGTTGTAAACTTTATCACACGTAAGTTTAAAATTGCATCATCAGTTCGTCATTAAGTAACAAAGTGTACCGCAGCGCAAAGTTTTTCAAACATCTTTTTTTAATAGACTCTGCTAATATAAATTTTTCATACGCTATGTATGTATGTATGAATATATGTATATACTTGTAAGGAATTTAGATCTGCATATATTCCTAGTGTACATTTTATAGGTGTAGGTACTAAAATTGTAAATGGTATGACATATAAAATTTAATGACTTACGTTAGTTCAATTTAGTACTTTAAGAGGTTAAAACTTCAGTAGGAATTCAATGTTATTGGATATTGTAAATATGGTGATACTTAGCATAGAGGATGGTGCACTAATTTAATTGATGATTTAATTTAAAAAACTCAATAATCCGTGCTCCGATTATCCGGGTTCAGTAACATGGCAAAAAAGTGGTACATGTCGATTTATGGCACGTCACCTCGGTGGTTCGTACTTTTTGTACATTGTGAGAGGGCAGTTGTGGTCTCTGGGTGTTGAGGCTCATTAGCATAGCGGAACAAGCGTGATGTTGGCATGTTGCAGACGGCTTAATTAGTGTTAACAAGAGTGCATGCCAAGGACGCAGCGGGGTTTTGAACCCCCCCATGGACAGCTAGCAGCTCACCACGACACTAACGCCCTCACCAGATCGCCAAATGGTAAAAATAGTACATCATACATATTATTAGGTGTCGGAGATGCTGTGATAGAGTTCGATCAGAGGTGAGTGTTGGTTCGATGTTAGTTAGTTGTCTTTGCTATGTATGAATGTATGTAAGTATGTACATACATATTTCGTTGTAGGTGTACGTTTTTTTTTTATATTTTTGGTATCAGTGTACTTTAATCTAAAATAGAAGCAGACATTGTTATATTAATTCAAATGTAAAATTTCTGTAGTGTCTTTTTCTTGGTTAGTCGTGTTTGAAAATATTTTATTCAAGTATAAAATGCTTTAATTTCATTGGTTATTCGATTAATCAGATTGACTGTATATAACCACTTCATCGCCATAAGCGCTCCTTCATATGTAAGGCTATGACTCTTCATACGTAAGGCTATGAGTTTCCTGACATCTAAAACTATCCTGTGATACTAATGAAATTGAAAAAAGTCAATATTTTTCGTTAGTTTGTGATCTATTCAAAAGATAGTGTCAAAGGTTGGCACTAAAACGCATGTAATAAAATTATCGGTTTTTACAAACGTGTGACAATTAAGTGGTTAAGAAAAAAATTTGACATGGTCGAAATATAAATACAATTTATTATATTATCCCTATTAATTTAATTCAGATTCGTGTAAATACGAGTAAATACTAGTACGAGCTTTTAGCTCGCAATTTTACCGATTTAAAATTCAGCACACTTCTAATTAACCCTTTTAAACGAAAACAAAAAATATTGTGGCCAGAACACTATCCCAATAAATATGTTTCAATATTATTTTTTATTATTTTTATTATTTTTATTTTACATATATACCAGGAAGGCCTTACAGGTAAATCCCAATGCGCCTTCCTGGCCAATTACAAATACAAATGCAGCATTTTTATTATAAGTCGTTGAATTGCGAGACACTGAAAAAACTCGCAAATTAACGAGACATCTATGAATTGTACATAAATTTTTATTGTACATCAATCAAATTTCAAATAATGGTGACATAGTAGGTAGGAAGGATTTTTAGCCAATTTTTTTTTCCGGGAACCGTTTCAACAATGAAATCAGAGAAAATTGGCAAACTCTGATAGGAAACGATCAACCTGGAGTCACAAGTCCAGGTCTGACCAACAGCATACTCTGAAAAATTCATTTTCATTCAGGGATTGAACCCGGCACCTTCTTGACGGTAAGCAGAAGCTTAACGTCCGAGCTATGCTGCTGGCTAGTATTAATTAAAGTATTATTAAAATAGTATTAACAGTGGGAAAGAATCCTAAGTGAAAATACGTACTTTTAACTTTTGATTTGAACTGGACGACTCCTTAGAGATATTTGAAAGCTTAAAAGTACTACAAATGAAAGTTAAAATACCCGACTATAGATTCCAATATTCATTTTGAAGAGGAAATTGACAGATTTTGAGACATTGACCGAACAACACTAAGATAAAGAAAAATCGCGCGATTTAAAAAACACATACATATGTACATATATCTCCGAATCTCGAGCCAATCAACATTTTTTTTATTACCAGATTCGTGTTTACTGGGCATGGATCTATAAGAAAAGTCATATCTCGTCACTTAGGGATTCCTGTAATGCTACAATGGTCCAAACTTAAATAAAACCAGCAGCATAGATCAATGGTTAGCATGTAACGCTTTCAATTATTTGTGACTTCAAGGTCGATCGTGTCCTATCAGAGTTTGGCAATTTATCTGGTTTCATTTTAACAAATTGGCAACCCTGTCCTAGATGTTTCTCTGGATTTTAATCATTTGACCATAGATATCATGTTTAATAAATGGGTGTTTACCTGTTTAAATAATAAACAATTCTTAATCTGTATAGCACACTCGTCACGTTGGGGCAATCTATTGGACGAGTGTGCATGATTAATTGAATAAAAAAAAATTATGGATTTGTTTTTGATGAATAAAATTATACGATGATTGCGAAGAATATTATTGTAAAACTATTTTAAAATAGTTATTTTTTAAGTAATCAATTTAATTGACCGTTTAATTTGTGTTGTTTCACACAAACAAGTTCATTCATCTTCATCATAGGCTTTCAACATCCAATGTTGGATGAAAGGCTTTTCAATTTCCTTACCATTTCATCAACAAACAACTGAGTATCATATGATATATTTTCTTTCATCTGATCAAAGTCTATTTAGTTTTCCTTTAAATTTCCAAGTATCATCTTTTTTTTCTAGATCAAAAGTTGTATGATTTTTCAGAATTGATAATATTATGTTTATTATGTGATAATATTATTTTATAATAAATAATATGTAAAAAATACTATTAATATTTTGTTCGTTAACACTATTTGTCAATATTAAAAATAAATGAAAATCCAAAAAGAAGAGATCTCAATCTTAAACGATTCAATCAACTTAGAAATCCGACACGCAACTCAATCCGCCCAAAATTTCACATCAACCCTTTTTCTACAGAGCCGAATATATCCGATAAGGCCTTGTATAATATAATAATAAATAATATATGACTTGCACTTGTTCATGCATACGTACACACATTGTGTTCAATTTGTTTTTATTACACACTCGTACAACACAATGTAAAACAATACAATCGAACGCCATTAGGTCAAGGCATGACTTGCGCACACGAGAGCCTCGTTTTCAATTAAACCACTCCAACTTCCGCCTTTCGAAACCATCTTGGGACACTTGACCACATACGAATGGATATAACTGTTAATTTAATAACATTCTAAACGCTTAATATGACATCGCTGTCATCTGCACCGGTGGTGTTTGTTGCGTGGTGCGCTAATAGCCTTTCGTCCAATTAATCACTTTTTTCCTCGTCTTTGGTAGGAGTTGCTCTCTCACGGAGTATGGTTGACTTGTTGGTGTCCGTGTCGTCGTTACATACGACGATGATTGATTGAGTTGCGGAGGCTCCCGGTGGCTGTATCCATCTCAGACACGGAGGCCGTATCTCACACCTGGATAGGTAGGCCATTAAGGTCGCGTAAAGGCCGATCACGGATGGCCGTCGAGATAAAGTGGAAAAATTGTTCATAGTTTGCTTTTGTGTCTTGATGGAGTTGTGCGCCTATTGTGGAAAAAATAAATACATACATACATACGTAGGTGGAGCTGACTGTCTACGTTTCAAATTATCCAGATTGAACGGCCTCCTTTCTTAAGGTTCTACTCGTACAAATTTGAAAAAGTATCTGGTTATATTAATGTTTTAGCTAGAAAAGTTAAATGTGAAAGATTCAGAAGACCAATTCACAATCTTGATTCCGTAGTGTCCGTACATGACCGAAAGAACAAGGATATCATTGGTGATGATTGAAGACCGGGCCCTGAGAGGGCCGTTTATTGTTCAAATGTTGTAAATGCATTGTTTAAGGTTTGCCGAACCTTTTTTACAAAGCATTTACAACAATTGAACAATAAACGGAAAGCTTCCGGTCCTACCTCTAGTGATGATATATCAGGGATTGATAAGATGGCACCGGAGGAGAAAGAAAAAGATCATAAGAAAAACAAATCTCTCGACTTTGTGATAATATTTTGTCAAACAAAAAACGCTTTCGGCATTTGATTTCACGATCAACTTTGCAGTTACATATGAACTCAAAATAGTATTAATGTTTTCTTCATCTCAATATTATTCCATGAAATATTAAAATCATTAGGATCAGGTTAGGAACAAAAAAAAATTCTTAGAAACTGTCATTACTTGTCTGCAGACAAATCTACAAGCGAGTGGCTTACTCTACCATTGAGATGGCGTACTTCTGTTTTGTCTTTTCGCAATATGAAACATGAAAGTTATTCCAAAATTTCTTCCGAACATTTCCACTCCTTAATGAAAATTAAATGTTAATATTTTAATCACATCTATAACATTATCATTTGCCATCCACTACTGAATGAAGGCCTTCACAACACGCTTTTATTCGTCACTGTTTTGGGCAACTCTCATCCAACTCATCCTACACATTTTTCTAATTTCATCAACCCATCTTCCTTGCAGCCTTCTTTTACCCTCATTCTCCCCTATGTCCTTCCTTGACTCCATTGCTTGAGAGCTCTCTTTGGCTTTATCTTAGTGCCTACTTGCTGAGAGTAATAGTAAAAATAATAAGTCCTTTGAATCACGACGAATATTTGATGAGCAGTCCTCAAATTCTTGCGGACTTGAGCTTCAATGTTCCCATCCAACTCAAGTACATTAGATGCTGCAGTTTAGTTGCTTCCCCATCCATTGCAAAGGGCATCGAGCACTTAAATCAGATTTTTTTTAACTTGGATTTGTTTAATAAAATAGGCTGATCTGGTTGAGAGATTGTTACATTTGAGATCAAAAATGTGTTATAATTAATATTTGCTTTTATATATTGGTTTATTTATTGTATATTGTATTTTATCTTATTTTGTTTTTCATGTTATTCTTGTATTGTTTTTTTGCTTAGCCATATTGAAAATATGGAGCAATTTTGTAATTGGAATAACTATCTAAAATTTGTAGATAAAAAAAAGAAAATAAATATACATTTATTACAACTTTTTAATTATTTTAATAAAAAAAATATTTTATCAAAATTTCCGTCGTTTGAACCGGATATAAAGTTCAAATTAAAAGAACTCCGTTCGGCGCACAGCTCCGAATCGCACTATCTAAATCTAAACACGACTTAAAAACTTAGTGATGTATGGAGAAGCTCGTTTGCCATTACATGATCTAAGCTCCGTTCCCATATTAATAACCATAATGTTATGTGTTGCGTTTTTTTCCGTTGGTATATAATAATGATGTGACTAATACGTTAAATTGCACCACAATATCTATTACCGAGCACATAAAATACGTGGCAATTTTCTAGTGATATATGCGAAGCGTTGTCGCAACGCTGGGGTGTGCCTTCCCTCGATATAAATTTTCCGCTTGTTAGCCCCGCACGTAAAGGAGGAAAATGCGATACGATTTTTCCGGGCAATATTTTCCCACGAAACTATTTCCACGTCAAAAGAGGCATCTCGTGGCGTGCGCCACATGCAACAGGTTGCACCACCACCCCTATCTAGAACAACCGCTTTGAAAATGCTATCTACCCCAGCTTATTTTAAATTACCAACTCTTGAAAATGTGTCAATTCTGGGCGACGATATGCCATACACAAATCAATAACATTAGATCGAATTCATATAAGAAAAATATATTGAAATTTTTGATGATACTGTGGACTGTATAATGATTCCAACACATATATTTGCAATCAACCAATGAAAGCAGAACAATAGTTACATTTGAAAATTATGCACCAGATAATATATGAAAAATAATGGTCTCCTTTCATAATATATCTTCGTATTTAACGCATTACAACTGGCTACATCTAATTCTATGTATGTACATACATAGTGGCCAACATTCTTGGAAGACATGGCACTTGAATAAGAAGAATACTGTCTTATTCTTTAATCATAGTTTGATATGGTTGATGATTATTGTAAATGTGGAGGGACATAGAAGATAGATGTGTCATCCAATTAAGATCCAAGAGATCTTTTACTAAATGTGTCATCCAAATTAAGCATATAGACATATTAAATAAATCAAGCTGCCGGTGACATTGGATGAATCGAAAAATCGGTAATAAGTAGCTGTTAATATAATATGTATAATAGTATCAAAAGTAATTTTCTACGTACTGAGACCCCATTTCAAGCCAGTAGAACCATTCAGTAGAGGGTTAAATCGCTACACTCTACGTCCCCGTAGCACGTATGTCTCCCCTAGGCACACATAGACCCCTTTCTCCCTGCTACCCTTATCCCGTAAGTACCCAGACTCCAACAAGTGTGTTGCCTCGCGACAATCGGGTTATTTATTCATATGCCACTCACGCGGGGGATGATGACAGCCACGTCGTATATAGAGGTGTGTATAATGTGTATCCGTGTGTAGGTTTGCGAGAAAAACGAGGCTTTTAGGGAGAAACGGCGGTGCCAAATCAGATAAACGATCCCCAACCCCTCCTCGATTGCGTCGTAAACACGAGTATTTACATGTCAACTTTATATACTCGAGTGTGGAGATTCGAAGAGGGTGAGAGAGTGATGTGTTTATACGTTTTATTCGATGTTCATGTCATGTAAGTGATCTATAAGAACGTGATGCGTTGAATACTGTGCTTTTTAAGATAATTAAATTATTTATCAATGAAAAGGTGGAATATTTTTGACGAACAGGTTAGGAAGTGTCACTGGTGATATGAAAATAATTGATTTAATATTAAGGTATGTATATAAATCCATTAATAAGGTAGATAAATAAAAAATTAACGGGATTATTATAATTACCTACATATGATATTATAATAAACCTATGTTCGATAAAAAAGTCTACATTGCATTAAGTCTATATACCTATACATAGAGTTAGTTATAACATATTTGGATAAAGTTTATAAAATTTAATGGATCATGGACTAAAGTTATTGATAAGAAATCCTGTAAGTTAGATTAATACAATATATATATCCTTTTTTGTATTTACATATGTACATACGTACATACATACGTATGTAATTAAATAATTTAAATTCCACAACGTTAAATTTTACATAAACATTCATTGGTAATCATTTATACCAGTAATCGAGAACCTATTTCGAGTGAAGAGTCAAATTGAGAAAAATTCATGAAATCAGCATATTCTTAGTGCTGCAGCATATTTTTTATTAATGATTAAAATAGTTTTAAATTAAATTCGGCATTTAATTAAATATTCAAAAAAAATTTGATGTATAATATATTTATTTTATGTCTTTTCTATGTGTATTTTGAATTGGGGAAACCAATTACATATGTATGTCATTGTGGCATTATTTTTTTTTATAAATAAATAAACATTAGGAAATAATTTGCATAACTTTATGCCCGTACCTTCAAAAATTGTAATATATTTTCTCAATCATACAATTTTAATTTAACCTTGATTCTGGAGCTTTAAAAATACAATCTAAGTTTTAAACAATAAAATATATAAATGCTGATGTTATTTATAATAATGTACTTAAAGCAAAAACAAAAAAAGGTTTTAGGATAGTTTTATATTTTTGATGTAACTTAAAGACTAGTATATGATGAGAACCGCACTTTATCATAAAGCTACATACATGCGTGAGTTAAAAATACATCTTAGGTCTATTTCAATAGTTACTGATCAACTAATCACTATCTAGTTTTCAAATTTTTACTGTATCTGTGTATATATGCGATGCGGTGCAAACGATCCAAAAACGCCAGACAGACTGAACCACAGATTAACGACACGTGTACCTTATGCGTGCACACTGCTCGCACTTACACTAAGCAAAATCTACCCGAAGTTCCGACATACCTACCCTGTATACGTTCTGTGCTTCTGATACTTTAGTTCCGAATTTTTCCTTATTAAATTATTAAAAACTCGTCAGATAGATCCAACTCAATTTTAATAATTACCTTTACTATCTGATGTGCAATTTTTCATTCGTGAAGTCGAGAATTGCGTTTAAAGCAGCGATCCAGTTAATCTGTGGTTCAATCTGTCTGGCGCTTTTCGATCGTTTGCACCAAACCCGTACATATGTACTTAGTAACAATAGTTGAAGTGTTGTTTTTATTAGTATTTATTGTATTATTATATTTTAATGTTAGTGTACAACATAATAAGGAAATGGTCAAAAACCTACATACATATATACAAAACTTATAAATGTTCATAATATATTTTATATGTTATATTTAAACTAATAATTATTGTCTTTTTAAAAACGAAGTTCTGAATTCACTGCATTTGAGGTTGGAAATTAGTGGGCAAAAGCATCATCAAGTTTCTTAATATATGTATGTACGTACATACATATATATTTTGAGGTTCCCGGAAAGATGCACTAATTCGCTCTGAATAGTAACACAGTTACGAGACATCCTAATTTTCAAAGGCGCTCAAAAAGAACTTACGCAATAGAATTCTACAAAAAAAAAAAATTGTTAGCACCCTCAGATAACATACAAATACCCCTTGACGCTTTATTGTGGAATTCTATTGCGTTAGTTCTCGTTGAGCATCTTTGTAAGTTTGGATGTCTCGAGAGTGCAACTATCACGAGTGCATTTTCCCGTGTTCCGAGTGTCACCATATTTTGAAACGAACAAATTGTAAAATCTGTAGTATAAACATCGAAAAATGGTTAGAGAACTACTCGTGCTCAATTCACTTGTAAAATTGTCTCAGCGAACCGGTTACTTGACAGAATCAGTCGATTCGAGACACAACTCTGTTAAGTCAATCGTTTAATCGATTGTATGGGAACATCGTATAGACAAGCGAGAACTTAATTTACATGTCGTGTGTTGTATACAGTGTGTGTTTATTTTTCTATTTCTCTATATACACAGAGATATAATGGCACTGGGGTCGTTGGTCGTTGGTTATGACCACATAATGAGGGGTGTGCACGCGTCGTGCCGGACAAATCGCACAAATCGCACTCGGTCGTATCGTGTATGGGGGCCCCACGAATGGCGCGTGAACCGACGACCTCTCGTTACAAAAACCGTGACTCGATCGATGTGATTCACAAATTAATATGTTACTTAACGGATACTTACCGGACGATCATTTTCATAATTCCATGTTTACTTTTTCGATATGTCGACGATGTCGGATACACCGCCCTCCAAAGACCGCACGCACATCTCTTATTTTATATTATTTCACCAGCATTCACAGTCATTTACCATTCACTGCTGGGTGAAGAGTTCTCCAATACGCTTCAATTCATCGCAAATCTCATTCATCTCACCCCACACATTTATCTAATTTCATCCCCCATCTTCTTTGCAGCCTTTTATATTCTCTCGGGTACCATTCCAGCACTTCTTTTGTCCACTTTTCATCCATTCTTCTATGTAGCCACATGACCCGCCCATTGCCACTTCGATATCTTCACTCTCTCCACTATATCAATTACATTTGTTTCACCCACGTAAAATTTGACCTTGACGTTTTTATTGATTTGAACTCACGTCATTTATCACGTTTTCATGGTTTTTAAAAAAGGTGTGCTAGTTAGATAAATCTAGCACCGTTAATTTTATCAAACTAAAACTTACACAGTATTAGTTACTGAAATATATACGTTTACGTTGTGATTTTTTTTCAAAATTTTGCACGAATAGAAGTGATATATATCTCCACTTACAGGTCTCCTTTTTTTAAAAAGTTTTTATATAAAATCTTTCCAATCAAATCGTTCCAATATTGCAAGTAAGTTATTCCAACGAGTTTTTGGGTCTAGCAATAATGAAAGCTCTTCCCAAAATGTTTCTTGACGTATTTTTAGAGATTCACTCATCTTTCGTATTTTATTATGAATGTCGTCCTCGTATTCAACCGAATATTCAGTGAGTTTTGCGATTGAACTTAACAAAAACGCATCGAACCTGTTTATTGCAAATATCATCATATAATACCATAGATATTATTTAAAATATTATTTAATTAGAAAGAGTTTTTTTATTTACCGAAATCACCAGGAATCCCAAAATTTACCAGTAATTCGGTAATGGAATTACTGGTAAATTTTGTAATACATAATACATAATTACCGGTAAACCGGTTTACCGGAAACCGGTAATGTATGCCCTGGTATGAAGTGATATCTTACATGAAGGGATTATTAATACATAGATTGCCTTTACGAGGATCATCATTACGAGGGTAGTAGTGATTGAATTTTTAAAATTAATTTCTGGTTTACGTCAGTAACTAATAGAAGTTCTTTCAAAAGTGCAAACATTTCTGTGTTATCCTCTTGTATACGACTATCTCAAAGAGCCAGCTTCTTTTTAAATGCAACGATTTTGTTTCCTAGTGTGAAAAGATTTGTAAAAAATCCTTCAGAGAAATATTAAGGCCATTAAGAAGACTAAATATGTCTGCAATATACATATGTATATTAAAAAAACCTTTTAAAAATATTTCGAATGCATTTTCGTCTGGCAATATTGCATATTTCACGCCACTGTGCTTATTTTAAGAATAAAAGCACAATGTGAACACTAAACTTTCACGCCTCTTGTTTTTATTAACGCTCTTTTATTTTTGTCATCGGAATTTTGAAAAGGCGATATCCATTCGCGGACCGGCGGTTAGGAAACGCTGTTTTAAAGCATAGCACCCACTACAGTGTTTCCATTTCCATTTATTTTTACTAGGTTTCTTAGCAATTACCGAAGCTTGCTTGTTTTTGCTTTTAAAATATTTTTTATGATTAAATTTACAAAAGCTATTGTATACTATTTCAAGAAATTATACAACTTGTTTTGATGCATATTATTTTGTAAATGCGCATTAGATCGGTGCCAAAAATTCCGGATTTTGGTTTTTATCACAAAAACCTAGTGGAAAGCCTGTACATTTTAAACAGCGTTCTCTGCCTCTAATCAAAACTCCTATTAATAACACAATACTTCTAATTAATATAAAATATAAATCTAAAATAATCATCTATTATATTAATGTTTATAAACATATTAAAAAGTGAAGTGGAGCTCTACGTAGTTTTATTATTAATGAAATATAAATATTTAAAATTAAAAATAGTAAAATATTATTATAATAATTGAGATATCTCAATAATAATTTTTAACAATATATGTATATGTACATATATATTTTTGGAAAAGTTTCTATTTTTTTTACTATTTAAAAAAATAGCGTATCGATTCGTAACGAGTCGATTTTGATTAGTTTTGACTGATTAACGACACTTTAAAATCACCATTTTCCTCTCCCTCATTTTTCTACTCCTATACAAAGCGCGCCACTCTCACAAGGGTCTTTTGTATGGGGGAACCGTTTTTTCCGAAAATCGTCATGTTAAAAAAAAAATCATGTTGCCGTCATTATTTTGAATATAAAAGTTGTTGAGTATTTATCATTGCCTTAAACATAGAAAATACCGAAAGATTTACAAATTTGATATAAGCAGATTAAAATGATATAAATGTTATATTAGCCTGCTTGTAAACTTCACATACATACATATTTATTCAGCATATATTTAAATGTGTATGGCAAGATGTTTTTGGGTCGATCTGTACCTAATAATGATAGGTTTGGTCCGAGTGTACTGCGAGTGAGAGACGAGCCAGTCTATTTTCAACTTATATGGACCAATATGGCGCAACCGTAGATTATACCGACTGTTATGTTACTCGTGTGGTCTCACAGATATAACGTTTGTAAAATTTTGCTCCAATTATCAACAATACATACACACACACATCCAGATTTATTATACATGTGAACTACAAATAATACGTCTCGTGAAATTGCCGTGATTTTTTTTGCCCGATCGTGTCGTTCGATCGTGGAAAAAGCTCCACTTTAAAATATATACCGATTTTTTATTATTTGCTTTGTACGAAAATTCGTGCATTCTGAACGTATGTATGTATGTATGTATATAGTTTATGACAAAAAATATATTGATTATTATTAAAATTGTTCGTTCTCTCTGTGTTCGGAACGAGTACGATACATTCCGATGTATACATAACTGTCCGTTTTGGCGTACTTATTGCACAATTGCACGTTTGCTGTGATTGCAATGAGATATGGATAAGTGTATCTAATGTAATCTGTGTTTTGATAATGCAAACTATGATCGAGCGCTGCTATAATTTCAAACTAGGTATGATAAAGTGAAGTTCTGCGATAGAAGCAAGCAGAATTTATTGAATACATATGTATGTATATCATAATATCAATTTACAATTAAATTTCTTATAGCTTGTGTATACAGTATACACCTAACAGGGCATAACTGTAGGTATTCGGTGTTAGTCTGGATGCGTCCATTTTCATCCACTTTCGTCTGTGGATGACTCCATGGTCAATTGACCAATATGTGGGCGATGTTGAGAACCAAGCTTTGATCGTTGCAGATTCGATCCGATAATGTTGAGGTTCGCAAGACTTGCTGGCTTGATACAGTAATTGCCGTAGAAAATGCGATTCCGAGCGTGATATGGACGAATGCGTGACACGATTATAATGATATTTTATATAAATTACACATACAAACAACCCTCTCACATTACAATAAGACGAATCGCTAAAGCCGCATTAATATTTGGAATTCGATTTCAATCTCGTGTTTACTGTATATCAATAAAAGGTCCATTTAATCCGTTTTGGGAACATATGTAAATCGATTTTACAATTTTGAAATCTCAAACAGGTTAGTGCCTAGTATTATTTGTGATGTTGCTTTTTGGATTGGTATGTAAATCGATAATTTGCAATTCTCACCCAAATACAATAAAATCATTCGGATTAATATGATGTTTAAATATTTAATCAAAAGGTTATGCGGAGACGTTTAATTTTAGTACAGTCTTCTTTATAGTCTATATTGTCTATATAGGTTATATTGATTAATTAAGTCGTCAGTAGATATAAATACATATGTAGTTATGTAAGTTCAATCATCAGAGAAAATGAAGTCGAACTATCTCTAATTAAAGTTTTGACTGTTTTTCCAAAATAATTTATTTCAAATCTTTTGTGAAATGCTTTTATTTGTAATGATTTATTTAAAAATAAGTAAAGCCGATGGACCAAAGGCGTTTTGTTAAAACGTAAAGTTATAAAACGAAAAGAATAATATGAAATACGATTAAAAAAAAAACGAAAAGAAATATAAAGAACTCAAAGACGAAAAAAAATAAAGAAAAGAAAACACAAAATATAATCCGAAAAAAAGGAAGAAATACAAAAACCAACTAATTTTTTAATCTTTTTCACTCTTGCAAGAGGCTTATATTTACTGGGAAACACTAATTCAATAAATAAACTATTAAAAATTTTGGCCACTCTATTCAAAAAGGAGGATTATTGAATTATTTTGAAGTAAATATATTTTTAGAGTCTGAGAGTATGACCTATCAGATGAGTGTTATTGTTAAACGTAAGGAGGTTTATCATAGGATAATTGTTATGGTTATATATAAGTTATATGTGTATTTCAATAAGATCACCTCTCATTCTTCTCATCTTTTATTTATAGAAATTAATTTTTAGTAAAATAATATCTTAAGCAAGAAAGTATATTTGCAATAATTATTTATTTAATATATTTTAGATTTGGGTTAGAAGTATGACAAAGATGGTTTATGTTATGGTGAGGTTAAGAGATTGAAATGGCAATGGGTGGGTTACGAAGCTAGAAGAACGAACGATGGACAAAATAAGTGCTCGAATGGTACCCGAGAGAATGAAAAAGGGTGCGAGGAAGGTTGCAGGGGGAGATGGGTGAATCAGATGGGAAATGGAATGAAACCAGAAAATGTGTGGGATGAGATGAATGATAGTTGCTAAAACAGAGACGAATGGAAGCATGTTGGAGTTTCATCCAACAGTGGATAGCGAATAGCTGTAAATGTTGATGATGGGATCCGTTTACCAAAATCGGACATGAATTTATGTACATATAGAATCATCCAATATTGCGAAAAAAATTATGTCAAATTTTTGCAAGATCATAAACCTCCATGTATTGTGACTACATACATACATACATAGATAAAAATAAAGTAGACATTCAAAATAAAAACCTTTTTAAAAATCGAATTTATTATTTTAATTGTTTACATCTAATGTATGCTCTTCATAGAAAACAAAAAAATCTATAATGACTCAAATATTATATTTTAAGCATATACATACTGTAAAGAACTGTAAAGAAATATAGTATAATTTGGAGTCGGTTCCAAATTTTTTTAATCAAACCTTCTTAAACAAATAGAGACGCGAAAATCCGTCCGCAATACGCTCGAAGAAAGGCGAAATCACGACTCTATTGATTATTTGATCATTGCGCCACACTTTTTATTTCATGTCTCTTCTACAGATAGGCATTGGATTTTCGCATTATCGCAAAGGTGGGGTCCAATTGACCCCGACGACGACGTAAACAATACAATCTCCAACATCTGGATTTGCCTTAATTTGCGTATGGCGAATTCACGACTTGTCTAAATATATTTTGTACGGCGAACGCAACTCGGATAATCGAGATTGCACAATGCGATCGAGTCAATTAGGTATACACACTGAGAGAGCGTGTCTGACCAGATAGAGAACCGTTCTGAGAACTACTGGGTCTATAATACCCTAGATAATAATTTTCAATAGAATCTGAATATTATAATGATCAAATTTTGACTATTAACCGTGTCGTAATGTTATTTTTGAATGTTGAAGTCACTTTTACGCCATCATCATTCATCTGAATTTATGGTAAGGTATTATTAAGATATTCTAGGGATCGTTAATACTATATTGACTTGTTCGTTTCAGGGTTGAACAATGGAACAAAAGTGTGGAACACGACATTGTCTTTCGCGGGCAACACGTGTCTTCTCCGACCGGACGATTTTGCCGATAATCGACATGAAAAACAAAACGAATAAAATTGGAACCATTATCTCGACATGGATATAACATGACCAAGACGAAACGTCTTGTTCGTCGTCTCTTGGCAATCAATTTGGGGAATTTGGCCGTCGTTTCTTCTTCGAGGAAAAAATTGCGATCGCCGTTAATTGTCGGAAAATTTTGTTTTTTCTCAGATAGCCGTTCGATTTCGGTTCTAAGTCGATGTTTTAAACGGTTTTTTTCACTGTTTAATTTCGACATGATGAAGTTGGGAGGCTGTTTCGTGTGAATTGCTTAATTGTTTGTAGTTTTTTCCTTCGATACTTGTATAGAAATTCATCGAACTTATTTTTCATTTTATTATTTTAATGCCTTAATTTTTCTAAACGATTGGATAATAAATCATTCAACTCACTAAAATTTACCGCTTTCGTTAAGCTACTTATAATATGTATGAAAATATATTAAAACTAATTTTAAAAAAATAGATACATACGCATATTTCAAATTAATTTTATATAATATTTATATGTATTATTTGATATCATTATTGCATTCCTTATACTCACCTTACTTATTCAATTATAATGCGTTACAAAATAATACCTTCAATTACATTAAATTAAATAAAGTTTTACATTTCACATGCCTTATAATCTTTTAATATAAAACTATTTAAATTAGTATCTATATATGTATATATAAAACTCAAACGATGTATGTACATATGTATGTAGCCGATAGGCTTCTATACGACCCCATGAATATTAACTGAATTTGGCACGAGTATTCTTTGCAATCTGGAGAATCTATCCCTGTAATCAGCTGTTTATATATGCTGATCTGACGCTAATGATTAAGACACATTTGAATAATTTAAAATGTGTTCGCCGCCTGCATTTTCCTGAAAAATTGTCATTACTGTAATTTAGTTTGATTATAAAGTATTAATAATTTTAAATTTATTATTAAAAAAATAACAAATGAGTAAATTTTGATAAAATATTTCGATGCGTCAAAGCATTTATTAACTTATCGAAACGCATCGAGAAGCACAAGCCAAATTTAAAGTATGTAAATGTGTTTTAAATGCTTCATAAAATTATCAATTGGTGGATGTATTATTAAGTTTTTTACTTTTTGAAACATTGCAAAACGACAAGATGTTTTTTGGTTTATATTTGTCTGTCATCATGTCTTTTCAAAATTCAAAAATCATGTCTTGGCTACTTCATTAAGTAGCCAAGATCTATTCACACGACTATTTGAGTTGTTAATATCATGGTTTAAATCACCCCCTTACAACCAATATTACAACTAATTTCCCATCGACTAAAAGTTCAAGCAACTTCAAACAAACGTACCTATATATTTTACAATTATTTTATAAATACTATACAACATGCAATCAGTCCACAATCGCTTAAAGTCTATCTTAACAGATTCCCGAACAACGCCGGGTAAAAGCCATTAGTATTTTTTTATAGTATAATTAGCTACATATATAACTAGTATAATTTTAATTAACTATATAACTAGTATAATTTGTCATCTAACTATATAACTGGTATAATTTTCGCTAATAAACAATAACTGTAGTAATCAACATGTATCATATGTCAATAAAATTTATCTTACGGGTTTCACACTCGTTGTGTCTCCCGTACATTATAGCACCTGGATTTTTCCAATTAAATTATCTAATTTTAAATGAGTCGAAATGCTCCAAAACACAATTCCCACTTTAATTTAACACAACGCAGTTTAAATCTCCTATTGTTCGATTAACACGCGTCCGAGGATCGTTCAACCCCTTCGTCGTAGTCGCCGGGAGAGTTAATTAAACTCATCGACATGTCATTAAACGGATATATTACTCGTCGACGAACCGGTAAAAAAGAGTTAAAACCCGCGTCATTCAGAAGCCAGAAGACATGTAGCGATTAGTCATCCTCAATGATACCCTCCAGGGATTTTCAACTGCGAGCTCACTTCGAAACGGTTACATTGAATCATTAAGTATGTGTGAGTATAACCAAAATTTTTAAATTAATTAATTTAATAATTTAGAATTTAATTTATTTAGATTATTCATAGTAAAATATCCAATTAATGACTAAAATTAGATTGTTTTACTATATATGAATAAATTTTATGAGTGTGTATTATGACTTGATATGTTTGCCTTTCTAATGTGATATTGAATGTTGATGCTAATAGTTGTGGTATGTACATTGAATGTAATTTTATGTTTATGACGTCTGTCATTTAATTAATTTGAATTTAAGTTAGTTGAACGGAATGTTAATTTATTTAAGGTATATAAATTTCAGTATAAATTTGAATATATCAAATACGCGTATTTAATGATATCTACAATATGTATGTACTGTATCGGAGGGGTTTCTATTGAGTTGAATTTCATATCCAATTTTTATTATCAACGCATAAAAGTTATATAATTTTATATCTAGTACAAAATATTGACTTTTGTGATATATTTATTTAATTTATTATTTATGAAATCAGAATTTGAATATTGAATTAGATTTAATTATTTCTATTGATAATTCAATAGCTTATCGAATTATAAATAAGTAGGGGCGTTATTTTTTAGTCCAATTTTCTAATTTAAATTTATTTTCTTAGTGAACATAAATTTTCATTATAAAATTTGGAATACGAAAAGATTGTCTTCCTTATTAAAGAAAGCATAACAACTTTAAATAGAGTTAAATAATCATTGAAAAAGGCTTGTAAAAATAGGCAGAAATTTAATTGTTCAGTTGTCTTCAATAAATGGTCAGATATTATTACAAAAATTTTGTGATAGTACTATATACATACATATGTATGTACGTATGTAGATAAAAATGAACGGTCAGTGAAGCCGCATGCTGTTGTAAGTATTTTTTAACAAACAGACAATAGTCGAGAAGTCAGTGTCCGATGATATTTTATTTTATTTTTTAGCATATTAGCAACAGTAACATTACAGAGTACTCTAAAGCGTCACTGTGGCCAGTCACACAATCATAATATCATAAAAATAATAACTTCCTGTCATATTTTGATAAAATTATTCACATTAATTCATTGATAAAATCAACAACGGGCGTTGCTCCACAACTACTCAACCAGTTCAGCACAACTTACATTAAACAGTTCAATTTAACCAACAACCCTTTAACTAACTATATGCATACAAAATATAACTTTCTGATCGTCTATTTATCTGATGTTACTGAGCAATACCTTAAAATATTTTAATCAAATGTTTTCTTTACTAGAATAATAAAGTTGAATAAACTTTTAGATTATCCAGAATGTAAGACAGTTTAGATTTGAAAATCTCTGTCTCGTACGCAGCGAGGTGTGGCGGTGACTTGAACGCACGTACACCGGTCTGTCGTTAGTTCCTTTTTTTATTATATTATCTTCTTTTTAGTTATTTTCTTATTCCCGTCGATTCTCACCGCACTCGTGTACGTAGGAGCGAGTTGTTCTTGCGCTCTTTGTTGTCGTCCATGGGATTTCATTCATAAAAGTCGGTGTTCGTTTTTGTTGGAGCCAGCAAATAAATTGAGGATGTAGGTTATATGTTGGTTAGTTGCGGTTAAGACAGATGCTTCCAAAGCAATTACCACGCTCGAATCGGCCCGAATCGATCGATCGCTAAGGCTAACAACACCGACTCGCTTTAATGTCCCATCCCGTCGACCATGGTGGTGGTCATCTCGTCATCATCATCATCGAGTAGAAACCACCGACTGTTCACGCATCCCAGTATCTGAATATGTACCTATGTACATACATACATACATAGCTACATATGAGCCGCTATGTTTACAAGTGGCGAAGTCCATTTTTCAGTCCCAAAAACTGACTAAAACTGAATTAATTCAGTCCCAAATATTTCAGTTTGACTCAATTCATAAATTGCTATCACTACTTTTAATTAGATATGAGCCATTTCTTTGGATATGATTCTCGTGGGGTCTCGATGTAGGAGACTACATATATGTAGGGTTGGTGAGAGGGGGGGGGGGAGGTGACCAATTCTTAGGGTCCGTTTTAGTTTGAAGGGCTCAATTCTGAAAACAATCGTAACAAAACATGTACATATATAAATATTTTTTGTTTGCAGACAAGATCTCAAATGAATGGCTAACTCAATATTTGTATGTACTTGATTGTAAACTTAAAAAAAAAAACAAGAAAGAAGACACATATGTATGTATAGCAAAGTCTAATCATCTTCTTTAAACGTGTGATTGAAATGGTCCAAAATTATTCATTGTGTTGCAAGACGTTGTACCATTTTAATTATACAATTTTGGATACTGGTTATATAAATCTAAAGCAAGTATTTATGATGTATGCATTTACATTTTTTTCTAAAACAATGCAAATTATAATAGTGTTCTCCACACGACGCAAATAGCGGCCGAAGAAAAAACCTCATTTTAAAAAATTGTTATTTTTCATTAAAATATTTTTTAATTTAAATTAAAATTATACTGAAAGAAATAGCTCAAATTTTATTTTGATTTAAGCGGAATGTACCGAAATAAATTTCATCGGTAGTTGTTACACGAATGATCAGGTATTATGTACTATGGAGCAAACGAACCAAAATTCTTATTTTTCTCTCACTTAATATCATCATTAATTAATCAGCAGTTTGGCTTAATGGTAGCGTGTATGTTTAGCACCATGTGATCAGTGGGTTCAGTTGGGAATATTTGGGTTAAAAACAAACTGCTGGTTAGATTTGGGGATATTTGTGACTCCAAATCGATTGTTTCTTATCAGAGTTTGCCAATGTTATTTGATCATTGTTGAAACGGTTCCTCAAATTGGCAAAAAAATCCTTTCCTGTTGTCACAAATCTTCTGTATTTATTGTGTGTATAATTTGTAAAAATTATGTACAAAATCTAAAATCCATAGATGTCTCAATGGATTAATTATGTATTAATTAATTAAATTAATTGTTATTTCGTGTTCTTCAGCTTCTGGAAATACAGTGATTTATGTAATAATAAAAAATTGCTGCATTGTTTGTAAATAATTGTCCAGGAAGGCACATTAGGGTCTTCCTGTCAAGCCTTCTTGGTATATATCTATGTGAAAAATAAAATAATAATATCGGTCCACATGTTTCGAAGCCAAGACAACTTTTTCCTGCCAATCCATTTTTACCTTATATTTTCCCCCATGGTTATCAATGGAGAAATTCGTGTTTTGGATCCCGTATCGTGTGTCCTAGGTACTCCATCTTTTTCCGCTTAAAAAAAAGAAAAAAAAGGAAAAGGAAGGCTAATAAAAATATATTTTTAAATATATTTAATAGAAATATATAAAGAAAATATTTTTAATATTTTTTGTGTACAATAAATGTAAGAATTAAATTAAAAATGTATTAAATATTGTAATGTTATCTTTTCCAAAGACTCGAGTTGAAATTTTATATAATATTTACAAGGTAAATGTATTTGAAAAGGTATGTAATTTCGGTCTATATTTATCCCTGATTAATCATCCACAAAATTAGAGCTTTTTATTCGGGTCCATTGTGCTGTTCTAACACCTTCACACCGTCTTCTCATCTTCCACTTCATTCTTTTACATTTGGTGCATACGTGTGCGTGTTGGTCGACCGATGTCACGCTTAAATGCCCACCAATGGCTAACTGTCCATATTTCGTATTGTACGTTTTTTTTTTTCGGCCGATAGGTACACATTCATCGTAAAAAGAGTGAAGAGCTTCCGCTTCGCAACTCATCCGTTGAAAAAAATACACCATTATAATAAATCGATAAAAATCATTTTGAAGGCGTTGAATATATCGTATAATTTTTTGTGTGGATTAAAATAAAAAATGACGATTCAATATTCAATTCAAATGCTATAAATGAAGGCAAATATTAAATCTCTCTAGCAACCGAAATATTGATATTACATATATGTTGTTCAGAAAATTTTCCAATAATATTTCAACTATCATTCTAAATGTGAAAGTGGTAAATTGTTTTAATTAACCATCCAAATTCATTAAGAATCAATAATTAAGATTAGGTATGATTATGAAATACTAGTGTTGTGCCCGTTGATATTTCAAAGGGTGGTGTTGGTGAAAGGAATTGATACATGAACCACACCCCAAGCTATTGTCACTGCAGTTTCACCACGAACAGCCATTACGGTCAATTTGCATCACCCCCTTACTCCACCCCCTGTACAACCCTCTCATTCTATCCCCGTACGCTCGCCCGGCCGTTCACGTACAAATGAGCATGTTTGTATGTATTCTTGTCAGTGTTCACGGCAGGATATCTTGCATTAATTAGCTTCTAATAATTTATTTTTTTAAATCTCCATGAACTGTCGATGCGAAACACACACACATATGTACAAGTACAAGTATATTGTATAACCTTATTATAAAAATAATAATAATTTCAGCTTTATGCATGAAAAATTAATACCTTTAAAATAAAATAAAAATATATATTTGAATTGGAATGCTGTTTGTTTTACTTATTTGTCAAATATGAAGTTTTATTTAAGCGTTTTCTCCTATTATACTGTATACAACATTAAAATTCATTTATTTATTTTATACAGGTTAACTCTAATTTTTACTAACCCGACATCTATTGTCAACATTGCACATAAGTGTTGTTCAAGGCCAATCACAAACATCTATCATCAAACATTTCAATCATCATTAAGACATATATGGACAAATTTTTGTCCTATTTTTAAAATCGACAAATTATGAGAATAAATTGTAAACTCAAATTTTGCGAGAAATAGGACAGGATTGCCAATTTGTTGGAATCATTTCCAATTAAATCAGATAAATTGGCAAACTCTGAAAAGAAAATATCGATCTTCGAGTCGCATATTCAAGGTCTGGTTAGCAACAAAACCAGGGATAGAACCCGTGACCACACAATCGAAAGCTAAACACTGATGTATGTTTTTGGTTAAAAAAAGATATATTACTATAAATTCTAATAAGAAAAATAATGTGTAAAATAGACAATGGTCACTGGATCAGTAGCTATTAGAATGGACTTCAGATATATAATTTACTACTGTTGTGCCCGTTGATTTCAACGGGTTGCTTCGGAAAGGAATTGATAAACGAATTAAAATAAAGTTATATTTTATATATAAATATAGTGTAAGTTAATTTATAGGCGCGCTCGCATATTATTAGTAAAAAGTCAAGCACTCATAAAACACCCGCCGTTCGTCCACGTTGAAATGATGAATGAATGAACTATGATATTATTGTAAACAATTAAAAGTATTTAAAAATATGATAAAATTCATTCGAGTTGAAGGTGGTCGGTCATTACATTTTAATATGAAAATATTTCAAAATTTGATAATTACTTCTATTCGACTGTTTGATATGATGATAAGGGTAAGATGGGCACAATGATTACTAAATATTTAAGAAAAGTAAATGATTCGATGCGAATAAAGGTCATCTCAAATTTATTATAATAAGCGATGGAATTTCCGCTTCGGCGCATTTCGAAACACTCCACCACAGTTTCCGTGCAAATATTTTGTATTCCATTTATTCCAGATATCCATTATTATTGAACTTGATTCATATTAAGTCACATATCGTCACGCCATATTTTCCGCAGAGATTTTTTGCTGCACTCGGCGGTGCAATGCCGTTGCAAACCTCGAACATACGTGACCGTGGCCGCGGCGAACACGGTAATTGCAAAAATCGACAATGTCGACAATGTCTTGTTCAAGTTTCTGTATTTACTCATTTTCGACATTTTATACTGTCTGCATTCGAGGCAATATATTTCCTGGACGGATCGAAGTGTGCGCGAATGCACTTTACCGAAGATAGGGCGTGTCCGCTGCGTTCGAAATCGCTCTCTATCTATGCACATATCCGCGTGCTTGCAAAGTGCATTTATATCTCGACACACACTTGCATATGCAGGTATATATTTTCACTGGACACCCACGTGGATATGTATAATATAATAATTTCATTTATATGCACCAACTCACTATATAAATTTTACGATCTTATTGCATGAGTAAATTTTGTATATTTCGAGCAATCCAGTGTGTAGTTTGCAGCACGGTAATGACACGGCGTAAAAAATATTTTATGGAATAAAAACAATTTTAATATACATATATGTGATTGACGTGCATAAGATACGTATATAAACATATAATTTTATAACATAATCTTACATTAATATTAGCAGAAAATATTAAAATATTAATAAAAATAAGCTATACGTGTTTTACGTGCTATAAAATAATTATTGAGATTATATGCATGTACATGCATACATAGGTAAACATAATAGCCCACATTTCTGTTGCTATTAAAATTATGAATTTTATAATAATTGAACCTTCATTATGATTTAACACCCAATGGTTTATTTATAAACGTAAAGTAGTGATTAAATATGATTGTCGTAATAAATATTAGTCTATTTGGTAGATAGGACGTTTCAACAGAATAGAGTCTTCTCACATATGTCATATCTTCATAATTTACAGTAATTCGCCATCTACTGTTGGACGAAGGACTCTCTAACACGTTTCCATTCGTCTATGCTTTGCACAACTCTCATCTATCTCACCATACATTTTTCTAATTTCATCCACTTATCTTCCATGTGATCTCCCTTTCACCCTTTTACATTATTTCATATAAAATTCGAGCACTTATTTTGTCCATCTATTGTCCGTTCTTCTAGCTACGTGACCCATCCATTACCATTTCGATCTCTTTACTCTCTCCTTTTTATACTTCTCACCCACGTATTCCGTTTTCTATTTCTTCTCATTATGCCAAGCATATAGCGTTCCATGTTTCTTTGCATATACATTCATACATACATATATATGTATTTATGTACATATATAAAAAAAATCCGCTTGATAAGAGTTCCATCCAGCAAAATTTGATCATATTTCTATACGTGATAAAAAAAATCGTATTACATTTGAAGACATATTATAATTGAACTGCATATGTAATTTTATTAATAGTTATAATTTATTTTATCATTGGTAATATTAAAGTGGATATTATTTATATATTTGCAACAAATTGAATATAATGATAATAAAAGTACCGCAAGAAAAATAGCTATTACTTAATTGCTCACGCAGGCAAAGGCGCGTGGTCTTAATGTATACATTTATTTCCACTTTCGCACAATTCTCTATCTGTTTATATGAATTGATATGTCAATTAAACGGCTGATTGTCAACGGGGGGCTGTCAGCGAATGCTGACAACCGTACCTGTCGTATCTACCTATCTATCTATCTATCGACGTTTCAATATGATCATTAATTATGTGTCAGGTAATGAGGAAAATTGAATCACGATTTGTTCCGCACTCGAAGCTCACAATCTGACAGTGCGATCTCGGATTATCAATTATAGATATTGTTTATTGACACAATTGCACAATTTTTTATAATGTAAATTGATTAAAGAAAGTTATGTGATGCCACCGAGTATGAAAACGTAATAGTTTGATTGATTTGAATCTAATAACGATTGTAAATATATAGAAATTGTTTTGTACAATAATAAATATTTTGTAAATTGTTTTACATTTATTAGAATGGGTGTCATAACATATATTACCAGTAAAAAAATACAAAAATAAAATACGTGCATTGAATTTTTTTGAATTTTACAATAGCGCGTATCTCTGCCGCATTACATATCATCTCAATACTTATACGTGAATATTTCACTAATAAAAGCTCAACAGTTTATATTTGTACATTTAATTCAAAATTTTATTTTAAACTGATCATTTAACCAGTTGCTCGCTGACGACCTAAAGCCTATGTAATTTACATATTACCGTGTCTTGCGTTGAACATGTGATAATGACAATCAAATTATGATGTTTTTTCATTACATTATTATATAATAAACACAATAGATCAATCTGCATACATTTCAATATGATTAATGTATGAATAATGCGGCACAATTCACATACAATCCAACCTTGTAATCTTTATGTAGGTAATGCAAGTGCATAAAAAGAAAATAAGTATCAATAGTGGAATTTGAATAGTTTTGTATTGAAAACGCGAAGGTGAATTTGTCGTAATTATCAATATACAACTAGATACATACCTGGTGAGTGTGTATGACCATAATGGTAATTGATTGTAATCGTTTGAAAATGTGTGCCTATTTAAATAATATATAGGAATGCAGTGGATCGGTGTAGTCATACGTACAAGCCACTTTCACTCTAATATAACAGTTTATGACTGTTTTGATTTTATATTATGTATATGCGTCGTGTGCACATTTAAACGTGATGCAATTCGATTGTGAGATAACTAGGAAGTTGAGAACCCTTGAAAGTTTTTTCGGTTTTTTTATGTTGATACGATTAAAATGCATAATTTGCATCGAGTGCATGCTTTTATATTATGTATATGCTTTTATATTATGTATATGTATATGTTTATACATGATGCAAACTATGTATGTGTCTTTAATATAATATTGTAAATAGAATGTCAAGGCTTCACGATTTTTTATTTATTAATATAATAATATGAAATGATCTTAAGATTCATCGACAATATTTTAAGATTAAAATATTTTGAATTCCAACAGAATTTTATTATAAATAATAAATTTATGTATTATATATGATATGTATGTCTATTTACATGCAATTAACTTTTATATGACAGTAATATAAGTTGTGATATAATTTTGTAATTATGATTTCTTTAACATTTAAATTGGTCAAATGGAATACGAGTGAAAAAGTATCATGAAATTAGAATGTTTTCTTTTGGTATCTGTAATTTTATGGAATTTGATGAGTTACATTATTTTTAAAAATGACTTTATGGAAGAATACTTACGATTTACATGGTTTACTTTTTGCTGTTTGACTCTTTCCCCTTTACACTTTCAAGATGCTAATTAATTGTCTGATTGTATCCGCCCCATTCTGTACAAGAAATTAATTAGAAAAGATCAATGTGTGAGTGTAAATATGAAAATCTGAGTTTCTGGCATAACAGTTACTTTGAATTACCACTAATCAATCAAAACTAATCAAATTCTACCCAATTAAACTGCAATATTTTATTATTTGGCATTTGATTTTTATAAATGTCATATTTTGACCCAAAATGCAAAGGTCATTTTGACCTCCTTGTATTTCATAAAAATGGTCATTTTTTCGGCATTTTTTGTGTTCAAATTAGAGACACACACCCAAAGAAGTTGTTGTTGAAATTTAGTGATTTTTTTAAATTTTCATTGAAGGGTGTTAACGGATACCTTTGTGGAAGATGATGTAATTATATAGGTTAATAAATGCAATGTTTGGCATTATAATTTTATGTTATAGTTTTTTTTTGTTAATTATATTATGTTATTTTGTAGTTACAATTATAGTTGTTACTTTTGTTATATATTCATTAGCAATTCGCTATTTTAAATTAAATAAATAAATAAAATAAACATTGATATAAGAATTATACTTGAATTTTTTCATGAGGAGTACACATTTAAAAGGGTCGAAAAAAATGGTGGAAGAAAAATCGAACAAGAGTAAACTGCCACTTCCAGTTGGTGGATGCTTACCTTATTCTATACATGGCTTGGTATTAAGCTTACACTTTTATATATGAAATTTCAGTTCGATAAACCAAAAGGTTTCTGAGAAAAACATAAAAAACCTCGATTCTCTAGAGTAAAAGTACTACTTCCGGTTCAGATAAAAATATTAGGTTATAAAATTTATAATTTCTATTACATGTAAAAATATTTCAGTCTAATTCAGTTAGCGGTTTGGTACATAATTGAATTCAAAAACATAAAAAGGAGACACCTGTAAGGGTAGGGTACCATTTCCAGTCAACTTAAAAATTTGAAAAAAATTCAGTAACCGATACGAAGTTTCAGTTTGATTGGACTAACGCTGTTCAAAAAATCTCCAAAATACAAACAAACACACAAACATATGTATGTACATACATACACATTTTTTTCTAGATCATGAAAACGTCATTAGTGATCGATTCTGAGTTCGAATCAGTCAAAATCTTGAGTTATCAAAAGTGAATACATGACAAAAAATTATATATCTTCGTGATTTTTATTTCATTTTCTTGGGTAAGATAGGATTGATTTCTTGGAGGCAAAGGAGATCGTTTCAAATCGATGAATTTTAACTTTATCTATGTACGTAGTAACAATAGATGAAGTTTTGTGATCATGCGAAAATTCGAACTCGAGATTTGACTGATTCGAACGTGATTGATTACTGATCACGTTTTCATGATCTAGAAAAATGTGTGTGTGGCTGTGTGTCTGTGTATTTTGGAGATTTTTTGAACACCGTTAGTTCTATCCAACTGAAACTTAGTATCGGTTACTGAAATTCTTATCGACATGACGTTAATTTTTTTTATTTCACGTTAACATGATACGAGGCAAGTTTTTTAGTAAGTCCATCGCGGGAGATACAAAATTGACATTATTTCCTCAAGTCTAATATGTATTGTATGTATATGCATATATTTATACACTATGAGTCGTATTACATAGTAAAAGGGGAGTATTTTCTTCCCTCAAAAAAAAAAAAATCATTCATAAACGTATTAAATAAATAAAATATTTATTTACAACTATTTTTATAGTTTCAATGCAATTAAAACAAATCAAATAGAGTCATTCTAATACGCCTCCGTATTGAAAACACCACATGTACTAACTAATCTGGAACACACTTTCCAAAACTTTTCATGGGGTGCAAGTAACACCTTCGTAGAGTCTGAAAGGTGAAATTTCACCGAATAATCGCGATTGTCCCGATACATTATCATATGTGTGTAGAGGCGTCTTGGGACACGCGCGCCCATGTCATGTCCATGTCGGAATTCCGTAACAATTGCGGGTGCGTAGGTGCTGGCCAGTGTGCAACCGGTCCACGAGCCGACACTGATTGGCCACTTGAACGACTTAAATTACGGCCGTGTTGCATGCATTCACTGTATGCAATGTATATGTACACAGCGATGCACTTTTTTGCATCTCGGTTGTCAGTATTTAACCAGTTAATGCACGCCTATTATTACACAACGGTACAGCGCACACACGCATTTGCACCTACCACACCAATAAATCCTGAAAACTGGTCTATTTTAATCTACGACTACGTACGCCGCATATCGAAAATCTGTTCGTTTTATGTAATGGATTATATTGATAATATGTTGTATTATAATTGCGTAATTGGTTAGACTGTTTTCTTATTGAATTACATTGGGTATTTTATGGAAGTTTACGTGAGCTTTCCGTCGTAGCTTTCGCACAATGAGACAACTGCATGATTGATCCTATCGAAGCGGCGTAGAATGAATGTTAAATAAGTCTATTTTAGATAAATACGTATTTCATTTCATTCATAAGTTATAAGCTATAAACGATTGCATGATTTCTTGATTAGTCTTGTGGCGTAAATAAATGCATCAAACGCTCTATATTTATTTTAATTAATATTAAGATATTTTATTATATCTTTATGCATATACATATGTTAAACAAGCAAATCATATGAATTTGAGATAATTCAAAAATTAATATATCACATCTTTAAATTAATTTAAATTATAGATATACATACATACATACATATGTACATAGATATATACGACCAATGTGAGCTTATAGCATAAGGAATTTGAATTCAAATACTTTTACAGATCCTGATATTTTAGATACAATAAATTACAGAATGAAATATTTTGAATTATGTACATTATTAATAATTCTATTAAAATCTTTTATGTGTAGATTTTTTGATATTAAGTTTCAGTTCATTTATTTACACTTCACTTTGAAGTTAAAAAAGATTAAATTTTTATGGGTGTCATTTTTTTTAAATTAAGTTTGTTTTTAATTGATCGGTTACTCTAAGTGATTTTGTTCAGTTATTCTAATAAATAGTAAATGAATTCAGTACATTTGGGTTAGTAGAAAATTTGCAAATGGATTGTTGCTTTGGTTGAGCAATAATTATTTGTCATCTGTAAGTTCCTCAAGAATAAATAAATAAATAAAGTAATTACAATTAATAAACGTTCAATTGTGTATATATCGATCGACATTATTTTATATTTAATTATAAGTAAGTACATGGTTAGTTTATTTTGAAAATTTGTTCACATTTTACACAAGAATTACATTATTTTATGTATTATAAAATAAGCGATGTTTAGGACATCACAAAAAATGGACATTTTGAGAACCCAATAACTTACTGATCAATCTGACTTATTATTTCGTTCATATTATATAATAGTTATTGGCCTTTTCATTTAAAAGTTACTAACCAACTGTGATTAGCAACAAGTAACAAAACAATTTGTTGCTTTTAAAAATGCCATACTATTTAAAAAAATATATATTCTGGTTTAAAAATTCTCGAAAACTTTAAACGAATTCCTTGAAATTGATTAGGTATAAACTGAAAGTTTTTCCTGAGAAAAGTTGGTAAACAATCCCTAGGGCAAGGTTAGTTTAAAAGCTCGATCGATCTAATCATACATTTGAATTGGCGTAGAAGTGTATTTGAGCTCCAGGTTATATTTGCTCCGATGGTAAAATGTGCACAAATCATTTGATTCATACACTTAATACAGTCCATACGATCACATAACACGTCTTGATTGATCCCGTGGTGGATTCAGCGTGGCGTAGAGGTGTATGAGTGTGGCGCGTGAGCCTCTGGCAAATTGACCCATTAGCTTGACGAATGGTGAACAACTTCATCAATCACAGGTGAAGTATGGTGATCAATAACGGCACCAGCTCCAGCTCCAGCTCCAGCAGCGGCGGCAGGTCCTCCTTCCTGACAGCTTTACGGCCCCGTCACTCACCTGCTCTCACCTGATTTATATTTATATTCAGCCAAGTTTGTCCTCGGGGCGAACACACAACGCATTGACAACCCACCACACCACACGAGCCACATGTTTATCGCTCTTGAACTTGACTTGTGCCGGCTACATATAACAGAACGTGAACGCATATGTACGCCTCTTCCTGCCGACTTTGCAAGTCTCTACGTGCGACACCTTTGAGATTAAGTGTTTCGGATTTAAAGCACCACTTGTCATGCTTTTGCTTCCTGTAGATTTACATAGTCGGCTTTTGTACTGGGATACTAAACTAAAAATCTTAGATTAAAACTACCAGTTGAAGTCTTATACATATTTTACTAAACAGCTATTTCAATACAGCTAAAATTCAATATAAAATAAAGATATCTAAGCGTAGCTGAAATGGATTCAAACGTTTAACAAAATATTATTGCTGTTCTACAAATAGTTATTTACTTATCCACCATCGTCTTGTACATTACACATCACTGGAGTTCATACATCTTTTGCAATAATGATTTTATGGTCGCCACGTGGGATCTTTTTGGGCGTAGTTTATATTTTGGGCGTGGACCTTTTTTTTGCGATTAATAAAGGACCAGTCAAAAATTTATATTGTTCTTATATCTTTTGAAAATAAATAACTGCAATGAATACTCATGATATAATAGTACCTGCTATGCCCGTTCATTGAGGTTATTTTTGTATGAAATTACTGTTAACTAAATACTTTTTTCTCTAAGCAAAACATTATTTAGATGCAAGCATGTTCATTTTATTTCAAAATAATACTCTCAATAGAGCCGAATAGTTTATTTTGGAAATAAAGTTTATTTTGGACGGACCGATGTTCTTAAATGTAAGTGCAAGTTCAAATCAAAGTAGGTATAAACCTCCCCGATAAAGATAAAAAGGATACGACTGATCTAATCTGCAATATTTAGCATGAAAATATTTACATAGTTATTGATTTATTTTATTACAATTTATTTTATTTTATTTCATACCAGGAAGGCATTACAGGTAAACCCCAATGCGCCTTCCTGGCCAAATTACAAACAATACAGCATTTTTTATTATTTACATAAGTCGCTAAATTACGAGACACTGACAAACTCGACAATTTAACGAGACATCTATGAATTGTACATACATTTTTATTGTAATATTTACATTAATCATACTCAAATAGTGGTGACATAGTGGGTAGGAAGGATTTTTAGCCAATTTTTAATCGGGAATCGTTTCAACAATGAAATCAGAGAAAATTGGCAAACTCTGATAGGAAACGATCAACCAGGAGTCACAAATCCTGGTCTGACCAGCAGCATTACAGATATACTCAGAAAAATTCTTTTTCAATCGAGGTCAGCTCAAGGGATCGAACTCGGCGCCTCTCAGTGTTAAGCAGAAGCTTAACGACCGAGCCACGCTGCTGGCTTAATACATAGTACTTGTTCATTTATTGAATTGTGATTTATTTTACTCAAATAAATATCATATTTTATACTAAAAAACCCATGTCAACTGCATCTATAGAAAAATAATATCCCAAAAGGATAATACTGGAAAAATGAACTACGCCCAAAAAGAGCCTACGTGGTGACCACTGCTGTACATAAAATGACTAAATGTCATCAGATTAACTTGTTAAGATGCAAAAATTTTACTTAATTCTTACTAATTTAATTTATTAACTTACTTAATTTGTATTGAGAGTTTTTGATCTATAGTAATTTTAAAGGTAACCACTAATATGTATTATCGCTAATACAATATGTAGTCTATATTAATTTCTTCAGCCATTCTAAAGGTGCAGACATAGACAGTAGAATAAAGTTAAATATTGTCATATTGTGGAAAATCATCGTATGTAAAAATCTTCGTGTCCAACAAGAATAATAAATATAAAAAACATATACGTTTTCATGCAAACCTATCAAGGAGATGTATATATGTATGTCAATATATTGTACTATGCGTCATTTTTAATGTATGTATACACTTGCACGAACGTGAATTAATTTACATTGAAAAGAGTCGATTTATCCCACAGTAATCGATAGGAAAATCTGACATTCTCACATCCTTATCGGACATCCTTTAAGTCGAATCAGAAAACTCTCGTCATTTAAGCATCGGGCACGAGCGAAAGTTGCTCGATCGGTAGTATTATAGTTTGTAGTTGCGCGCGGAAGCAATAATCATATCGCAGGATTATTTTAAATATCCCACTATGCAAATTAGAGTGCAAGGCATAATTAATAAGTGCACTAGCACCTGCAGTACTCCAATTATAGTGATTTTTCAAATTCGGTACTCTAAATTCGATCTGAACTTCACCTATGGACTTTTGGAGCAATTTAAGTATATATATTTTTTAATTAATTCCAAATGATGCAAAAGTGCAATTTTGGATTACTGAAACTCTTATGCACATTCCAATGAATTATTCAGATAAATTGGAATCAATTGAACGTCGTTATTATCATACGATGCAAATAAGGTCACTGGGTAATGTACGTGCGAGTTACGTTGCACTTTTTACACAATACGTACGCAATTAGAGTTATTATATTTGTATGAAAGTTAAACCTATTTAGTAGGTTTATAATATTTGCAAGCCTTCTCAAACGTATCTTGAATAATAATATAATTAAAGCTTAAGTGTATAGTGTAATGCGAGCAAAATATGTATATGTATGTAGATGTGATAAGATGATATGGACCGGTTTAACGGAAACTCTCATGTGTCCTTATTATGTTACGTTTTCTTATGGTGTGTTTAACGATTAACATGCATATTGGACACTACGTGTTAATAATGACTCATTATACACGTCTTAACAATCACAGTGTAATAATCAATTATCGATGTGAGAGGAATCATTCGACGATTTTTTCGTGTAGTTAAAATGTATGCCAAGGGCCAGGGGTAACGAACGGTGGGATCCCAGAGCCGCTAATGACACGTTAACGTGCCGACACGTAACGCAATTAAAAGGTTATTATTGTATACGTTTAACCCTTTATATTCATCGGATGAATCACGTAGGGTTTTGACCGCGAGTTTCCAACTCTAACTGTACCCACACACGTTCTCAACTTTAATGATTTGAATAATAAAATGATAGCATTCCGCAGTTTAATGGTGTTTCCTGTTATATTTTGCGAAATTGAAGGCACATGTATTTAAATATATAAAGGCTATAACTGACAAATATTATTACCATTCGTTTGATTTCTCTCGCTCGTATATCGTATATTTTAAGATGGAAGCTCGGCAAGTGTAATCGATGGGGTTTTATTATGTATGCAAATGGTGTTATAACCTTTAGCAGTTAGATCGTTTAGCAAAAATTAGATGAGACTCGCATTTGAGATGCATTTGCATATGACTCGTAAATGCGAGCATGAGAAACAGGTTCGTCTTCCATCTATGTACGTATGGCGACTATTTAATGATAGAAGTCTAGATTAAAAGTTAATTTAATAATGAAATATGCCAAGTCGTGAAAAATCAATAACGGTGCTTTATAGTTACTATTTAACATGTCAAAATTAATTAGATATGTTTGTGATTGCCTTAAATACAGTCATATGTACATACATACATATCTAATTAAGAATCTCATTACATATTATCATATTTTGCAATTACATACATATATAGTTATCCTTAATTAGCTTAATATCCATTTGATTGTTTTAAAATACTTGTAGGAATATTTTTGAGAAAATTCTTACGATTCCAAATTAACTATTAAACAATTTAACTTACACGGCAAGGTTACATTCGACTATGGAAAATTGTCCAACACGTAGACGTTGTGTCGTTAATTAAAATTGTTGAATAAATTAACTGTCGCAATTTTCACTAAGCCACGCGACTCAAGTGTTGCATAGTTTTCCGTACATTATTCTCCTTATACTTGCACATACAATACGTTCACAAAATCGAAGACAATTAGCTTTCATTAATAATTACCTAATGATTTTTTTTACTTAAATTTCTGGGATTTTTTTTTTAATTTTTTCCATCAACTTTATTTAAAATGGAATTGCTTTCAAATTCATAAAAAAAGGGATGATTATTTTATCATTTGAAAATAAGCCATATATCATATATAAATTGTAATGACCTGTATTTATTTACTCAGTAAAAAGATGATCGGTGAGTTATATTTTCACACACTGACTATTTTTTGTTGATCAAAAAATATTTAAAACAGTAAGCGATTTACTGACCGTTCATTTTTACCTCTACATACATACATATATGTAATACACTGCTATCACCAAATTTTCACCAAAGTTACAGACCATATAAATTTATGCCAACTATATTAAATACTTATATTAAATATATGCGTTCATATTAACATAACATGAAAATATTAATTATTAAAATGTATTCCAATTATTCAAGTTGTGCACAAATTTTTCATTGCCAGCTATTCATACGAATTTTTCATATTTGATTGCTATGCTTTAATAATATGACTATGACAGCATGTTAGTCATATCATACTACCTTTTTTATTTAACCCTCAATTGACGGTGGTCATACGTATAATTTATTTTCGATTTGCGGTGAAAGGAGACGCCACGGCTACCGTTTTCGGCGAACCAGTTTTTGCGGTCGAAGACCGGTAGCCGAAACGGACCACCGGATTGATTCATCTTTCGTCGACGAGAGATGTTTCATTATTTAATCGATCTACACCAATAAAAAGTCGACAAAGTCAACGCAGTAACGGTAGTCAGTTACGTGTGTAGTACGTACCTATAATAATTATTTGCCTGAGTATCAATCACACGCCCCTTTCAGATTATCGTAAGTCGTAGACGATAATATGGCGCCACATATATGCATATCAAATTGCAATTTCATAGTTAATAAACACATACTTTTATGCCCCCAAGGGATGATAAGCATCTTATACATACATATATAAACGTATGGGATTTGAATATTTGATTTTTTATGTGATGAAATTGTATTTAGGGAAATATGTAATTTCACACTTGTTTGTACGTTGAATAGAACAAACTGAAATTAAGTCCGTTTACAAACAACTATTGTGTTTGAAAGGTGTTTTTGGACGTTAATGTAAATTTCACGGTGAGTATGTACGTATTCTAAGTTGCAGTGTAAGATACGCATGTTAACTTTTAATCGAAAGAAACTTTAATTTTCATTATTCGACGATGCTGTGAGAAAATAAATTACGTACGTCTCTATCCCACTGCACTGTATTAAAAGTGGGTTTAAATTTGCTATAAAATTTCAAAGTGCTCCGAGTATTTTTCTGAATTCAAATGACTTATTTAGCCAATTAAAATTATATTATAATTAATAATAATATAGCATAATAAATATGTATATACAAAATAGATGTAAATGAAAACGTAATAAAGATTTAAGACCTCATAAAATTTGACCGAGATCAATACACGTTTACAATTTGTATTTTATGCGAAATGTCAGTCAAGTTTCGTAGACCGTTCGTTATAAAACGCAACCCATTAAACCCCAGAAAAATTAATTTACACCAAAACAAAAATACAGGTCCTGTTAGTGGGATATTTTCAAAAGATTTTCCCTTATTTTTATGACTTTTTATACTAAAATTAATTGATTCGATGTAATAAAGGCATCGCTTTTTAACATAGAAATATACATACATTCATACATTTGTTTAATTATTGAAAAATCAACAAAAAACAGATGTAAAAATGCATAAAAATAAAGAATAAATGTAACAAAATAACATCTGAGCCCAATTATAGATTTTTACAAATTACATAAAATGGTACATAGAGACAAACAAATGAAAAAGAAAACAATAAAAACTAAAATATGACTAAATAGGACAGTGCATAACTAATAATAATGTGATATAATAGAAATAGAAATGGACCAATCAATCAAGACTCTCCAAATGGCAGTCCTGAATAGAAATACCGAATTGATCAACGTCATTCAGCTCCTCGTTAAACATACGATAAACAAGCTGTAGATAGGAATATTTTAGTGAATTGGTTTTGAAAGGATTCAGTGAAAAGAGTGCAACGTGTCTAGAATATCTAACTGGGGTCCTGATACCAACCTTACTTAGAAAATCGGGATAATCAAGGAAACCATTTAGGAGCTTAAAAAGGAATATAGCATGAGTGAGAAGTCGCAGAAAGGTTCTTAAAGGATAGGAATTTTTAAAATATTGGGAACAGTAGTATGGGGGTAGATAAGAATACGGAAGCGTAAGGATTTGATAAATTTTAGTTGGACTTTTTCAATACAATCAATATGGGATATATGTAAAGTATGTATACATATGTACTTATGGCGCATGATCTTTAGTATGGGTAAAACCAATCAATACACCACTGAACTTAAGAATGAGAATCCTTTTCCCTCGATTCTCACAGTGGTCAGAGACTCGATTGTGTCGTAGAGTTTATTGACCGTGATTCGGTGTGTAATGTGTTGTGTCGGAATCGCATCCGGCAGGTGAGAACACTCGCCTCTAATCCGTTTTTGTCCCGCAATCTCCACCGAAACGTGTCGGTACGGTTCGTCGCATCTTCGACAGATACAACACGCCCGATATACCTACATACATATGTATGTATGTATATATATACACATTTATACGTTTCCTTTGTAGTAGGCGTATGTGCGTAAGGGGTAGGTGTATGGGATGTGTGTCATGCGTCATAAGTGTTCCGGCAGTACGCATGTATGGATGGGAGTGTCTGTATGGGGGCGCATGTGCGGGCTACGACTCGCCCCCTGAGTCTACGGGGCTACGGGTTACGTGCGTATACATATGTGTATATATGGAGTGCATGTGAGAACGTGTGTAGCACATGCGGCCTGCTCTCATGTGTGGAAACACCTACGCGAGATGTCGACGGGCGGGAAAGCGGCAAACCTCGCCTCTACGGATCGTAGCAAGTGTCTCTACATATGTGTGCTGTTTTTTGTACTCACTTTGTTTTTATTGTCTTGAATTAGATTTATGATGATTTGTTGTCGTTTTGATACTTCGATTTCATAGTGTCGGAGAGTTGCATTGGTTCTGTTGGATCTTCTTGGTATAATTTGAATTGAAAACATAGAATAGCTTTATGAAGTTAAATTTGTTGTGATATGAATTGTTTACATTGCCTTCTGGTGAGGACTTAAAGGCAAACAAATATAAGGGTGAATATTCAGTGAAGTCAATTATGTATGAAATCGGCTCACAAGCTTTTTAATTTAAGTATGTATGTGTGTACGAAATAACAATAGATGTATATACATATTGTGATATGTAAAAATTCGACGTCGCGCTTTTGACTGATTTGAAAGCAGAATCGGTCACTGATCATGTTTTTGTTGTTTTAAAAATGTGTATTTTGGAGACAATTAAACTTAATACCAGTTACTGAAATGTTTGTCGTTTAGGTACCTTGTAATTTAAGGTAAGCCGAAAGTAATCCCTCTTATAGTTCTCCTCTTTTTGATAAGTTTTTGGATGAAATGATCTCCCTAGCCAGTAATAAAATTGGGCTGAAACTTTTTATTTATAATAGGGATAATATATTTCATACAATGATATTTTTTGAAAATATTTTTACCTCAGCTGAAAGTGGTTCTTTAACCTTAGAGTTTACAGTGCTTTTTTTGAAACATTTCGACGTGTTGAACTAAAATATCATATTTATGAGTTTCAGTTTGACATTACGTAATATGTAGCAGTTTAAGGCCCAGACACAATGA
This sequence comes from Arctopsyche grandis, assembly GCF_051622035.1. Lineage (NCBI taxonomy): Eukaryota > Metazoa > Arthropoda > Insecta > Trichoptera > Hydropsychidae > Arctopsyche > Arctopsyche grandis. The sequence continues at coordinate 19,035,232 of NC_135364.1, forward strand.
CTCGTACGGCACGGTTTGCCTAGGTAGAATCCATTTTTGATGGGCGTATCCTAATGTCATTGTTAATTCGTACTATCTTATTATTTTGACAAGATTCCCCTACATTTTTTCAAATATGGAAATCACCGTTATCGATCACTGTTAATTATATGTCACTACAAGGATAAAATGTCAATGAAAACTACAATAGCATAGATCAAGCGTGCTAGCGTTTTTTTATGTGCAAAACTATCTAAAAAAAATGCGTGCCGCGTATCGCTTTGTGTCTACGCCCGTACTTTTGTTCGTTTTTTTTCTTCTACTATTAAATCGACGCTTTAAATAAGTGTACTCTTTACAAATTATGATCCTTATATCATCAATCTCACGTAAATTTAAAAAAAAATCAAAAATTCGATATACTGAAACTGAAACTTTTTGTTTTTAGAAATGTCAAAAATGTTCCACACTACTGAACGCATCAAGCTGAAAATTTACTTTTGAATTCTGTATGTACTAACCCCGAATTGATACGTTTTGGTTAGAATTTAGTAAGTAAAATAATGAAATATTGTTTTTAAAACAATATTTCATTATTTTATTTTGACCTTTTAAATTATTTCTACTTACCTTCTTTATATTTTATGTTTATAATTTTTATGGTGATAATAAGTGGATTTTTTTAATAATATTCGATAAACAGATGTAGAACTTTCATCTTGCTGAAAATACAAAATGCATGAATTTCTTTATATTAGTGCTAAACCGAAATAGTTCTTATAGCCTGTACGTGTGCGTAATTATTGAATGTTATTTGACACATCTTATATTCCCCAAATACATAGATAAAGTCATGAGTTGGTCACATCCGAATTTTTACTTTATTTAGTATGTATAATATGTATGTGGGCTGGATTTTTATTATTTTTTTGTGACACAATTTTAAATACATCTTTCAATTGAGGAACTGTATCAAGGAAAAAATTTATTCTACTAAAAAAATCAAAAAAATCATTCGTAAATGGAATAAAGTAAGCTGAAGTATGTTATTATAAATACATAAAATATTATGTCAAGTAGCCAAGCCGTTCTGTACTTGCAATATAAAAAATCAATAACAAGCTGTATTTGATTTTTATTTAATGTTTTTGTGCCAATTTCCTTATTAAATAGATATTTAATAACTAATTGGAATTGCAATAACAGATGAAGTTATTACTGCCAGAGTTTTATTTCCTGCATTAGAGTGATCAGCTACTCCTATTAATAATTAAATACTGTGTACAGTTTGGTTGTAAATCATTGAGCATTTTTTAAAGTATTGAAAAAATCTTAATAAACATACCAAAAGAATTTGTTTCTGGTATGCTTATTCTGGTAACCTTATAAATGTATTATATTAGAATATCAATTAAATGATTTTGTATTCATCAAAGAAGAGCATCAATCCTCGCACTTTCTTACATCTCGGCATTCGCAATTTCCCGGTATGGAATAAATCGTGTTCACCGGCCATACTATACCTACTATAATAGCGACTCCTACACTTTTGTTTTCATCAAACAATGAGAACCTGTTCTCCATTCGAGGCGATTTTTTTTCCAGAACAGTAAATTTCAACGCTGCACTATCCCGGGGCTAGTGTTGCGATCGATTTATAGGTGATTGTGTGTGCTTCTTGCCCGGTACAACCTTTTGTTACGTGCGTTAAATTCTACGTGTATAATATAGATATCACTAAGATCCACATGCATACATACATGGTCGATACTTATCGTCGCGGCGTAGGCGTGCAATATAAAAAGAAACCATAAAAATCAATCATAATCATCGAAAAACAATGGGAGAAATACAACGGCCTTTTACGGCTCACGAATTTATTACCGCGGATTCATTCATAGCGTATATCAAATATTATTTATTCACCTAAATCTATATTGTACGTATAATAAATATACTTTTATTGTTGGATAGTGAAATAAAAACTCTCAAAGGTATTCTTCGTTATTGTATGTTCGCAAGAAAGAATAAATAAAACTATTTCGAGGAATTCTTTGAGGCGATTCTTCATTACTGTTAAAGAAAATGGCTTTTTCATTTTTGCGGTCAAGAGTTTTCTTCAAGATATGAAACCTTTTGTGGAAGAAATATTTCAATATGAACCTGCAAACATGGAAATATATATAAAACCCAAATTAAAACTAGAATAATTTTATAATTTTTAAACACTTTGATACGATTTTTTTTTCCCAATTTATTTAATTATTATAGTATCTAAAAATAATACTATAGCGTCGACGTGTAGAGGGATTTCCAAGATCGGAGTGAAAGACACAGTAGTAGTTCTTGATCCACCATCTCCGAATGAAGCACGGACCAAAACCGCCTAATATTCTCCGCACAAATAGATCATTGTTCGATGGGTCGCGAGACCTTATTGGCTGTTTTATACGGCTTGTTTACATGTCAAGGCCTCTTTGGCGTGAATATAAGATCAGGTGATCAGCGCTAGTAAATTAGTGGTCGATGAGGGCCAGTCACCTAATCTCTACGTTACAATATCATAGAATATTTTGATATTTTTTTAAGGATAAGGAACCCTTTTTCTGAATAAATTAAACACAATTAAATTAAAACATTTAATATTTTGGACTTGATTTCGAATAATATTATGTATTGTTGTATTATTTCAAACAATATTATAAAAGTTGGTCCGATGTAGCGTGAGACTTACGAGAACCGAGGATGCTGTTGCATTCGTGCAATGTGTTGTAACATTGCAAGGACGTAAAATAATTTTTTTATTTAATTTAATTTATTTAATATAATTTATTTATTTAAAATAATTTCTTATTTAACTATCTAATATCTTACAATATAACTATCAAACAATATAATTCAATGCATGGTCTTTAATAATATTACTATAAGTTTTGCTGTCCCCAAAAAGGACGCCGATTGTTAATTTTACCGTTGAAAAAATATAAATTTCCATTTAATATAAAATATATACGTATTCCATAAATAAATTAATAATATCAACAACTTACGCATTTTATATTAAAATTTTATTAATGTAAATATTTCAAAACACTAAACATGAACTCAAAACTAACAGAAAATAAGATAATAACTTTATTTATTTTAAATAACTTTAATAATATAAAAATAATAACTTTATTTATTTTAAAATTAAATTATAAGCACGAAAAATGTTGTATTTCTTGACCAAAATGTAAAACTGAAACGAAATGTAATTGGCCATCGCGGGTCGAGAGAGGGGTGAATGCGATAGTTTGTACATTTTGCGTGAATCTCATGCTAGATCGGTTCAAATATATGTACATATATCGAAAACTTTGGTAAGTCTTTGTTGATATTGACTAAAAATATTTAATAGATTGAATATCACTTGAAATTAAGCTTCTTGATGTGATTGGGTCTATCAAAGTATTATATTAGGATATATGTAGGTACTTGTGCTGATCGTTCCACGGAGCACCTTTTGGAAACCCGTGGTTTGGGCTTAGACATTCTAAAATTTATACATAATTTTTACAATTCAATCAATATCGAAAATGGTCGTATTAGGCATGCCACGGTTTGCGCCAAATCCGTCGACTCGTACACTTATAAAGCCATCTTCGTAATGGAAGGCTCGCTCTGGGAAGCTGGAAAAGGCGCCAAATTTGCCCAGGGCCGAAGGTCGTATGCGCCCTCACTCCATATATGACCACCGAAGGGTTAAAATCGCAACCGGCCATTATAAGTCAATAAAAATATTTGCATAATCGCCGCGTAGTGGCCGGAGGCCCGCGCGCGAGAAAAACCATTTTCATACAAAAGTAAAATCGGAACGATACTCGTTACGGACAAGCCCACGTATAATAAAATGAATGCAGATATTATTTTTGCAGTTGTATCGCATATACATATATGTAGGTACGAAGCTTCCAGCTTCAATAGTATAGATTTCATAAAATAATTGATAAAATTTATCTTTACCGCAAATGTATTATTATGTATTACGAACGTATGTATTTACTTTATATCATCATCATCATTTACAGCCATTCTCCATCCACTGCTGGATGAAGGCCTCTCCAACACGCTTCCACTCGTTTCTGTTTTGCGCAACTCTCATCCATCTCACCCCGCACATTTTCCTAATTTCGTCCACCCATCTTCCCTGCGGTCTTCCTTTTACCCTTTTGCATTCTCTTGGGTACCATTCAAGTACTTATTTTGTCCACATTTCGTCCATTCACCTAGCCACGTGACCCGTCCATTGCCATTTTAATATCTTTACTCTATCCACTATGTCCACTACCCTTGTCATATGTATGTATAACGAACCTTTAGAAAAGAGTGATAAAATAAGAGTTGTATTTTATATTCTGAATAAGACATACTGAGTGGTAAGCATGTAATATTTCAATACAAAAAAAACACGTAATACGTACCACGGTACATATTACATTTTTTTTAAGATTTTAAGCTTTTATTGTTTAATTATTTAGTTTTAAACTTAATTAAAAAACAATTAACAAAAATAGATAAACAAGTGACCCGCTTCTAAACAACAATAGACTAATATTTTCGGGTAGGCTTAACAATTAAATACTCATTTAAACGATATTCATAAATAAACAGACAGGGATTTTTTCTGTATAAAGGGTTCTTGTGCACTAATTATTGACCGTAATCTATTGATACTAAATGTTTCTAAAATAGAATATGTAGAAACATAAAGGAAGTATCCCGTCTCTAAATGACAATTGACTCAAGTTTTTTGGTATAAGAACTGAATACCTATATATTTAAATCTGTAATACCATTAACAGGTAAACGGACAAAGATGTTTTTTGCCTAAAGGAACTCAATATTGATTGATACCAAATGAATTTACGTATGATGTACATGTCGAAAAAATAGCATATCTATTCATTCACAGAGAGTCTATTTTTTGATATTAAGAAAAAAGTATTTTTTATTTATACTTATTATATTCAAGAAAGTGGTTCTGAAGGAATTGGAGCTCTGTTTATAACATCAAAAATAGTTCGTCTTTTGAACTTCATACATATGTACGCAGTTCATACGATATAATGTAGGAAAAACTACCAGAAGCTTTTATATCAAAACATTCGAAATGAAGCTTGTGAATTTTGCGAAACCACGTTTTTCTAATTTGTGTTTTATTTATTTGCACGCCAATATCATTTTTAAATGATCTTTCTGATCATATAAATAGTCGCTGTCGGAGTCACTACTATACACAGCCATGTTTGGGGAGAAAACGGTTGCGATCTCGGTTGCATATGGATATGCATACACGTGCGACCTCCTCAACATATGAACTCTGCACGTGCAACTACACCCGAATTCGGTTTGGTGAACCCCAACTATTTATGTTCACAGCGGGGAGCCCAGAACGTGACCTACCGTACCACTCAGTGTGTTTTCGCCCTAAAGGCGTGTATATTAGGATACTTAGATGTAGATCAAAAACAGCTTGAAAATAACGTTCTGAATCATGTTACCATGATAAGATAATCCGTAAAAAATAATAAGAAAATTCTAAAAAAATGGCACCACCAAAAATGGTCCATTAAAGTTTGTGAAGATCGTAATTTTTACCAATTTTCGACAGTTTTTTTTAAATGCAAACACCGCTTTAGTAGTTTGTTTTTTATTCATTTTATTTTATAAAAAGAATAATTTTACATTGAAAAAACTTCAAATGGGATGTTTATTCACATTGCTAAGGTATAAAAAAAAATTTAAAACGTTGTCGTGCGTACGTACATACAATACGTACATCAAACATCAGTATCGACGCGTCTCCAGTTCATTATCAATGTGCCTTTAACATTGTTTCTCACGTCTGCTGAGATATGTAAAATATAAATAAAAATACTTTGTAGTATTTTTATTTATATTTTAGATATACATATGTAGTATGTTTATTTAAATCCAGCTTCCTCTGGCCATCATTAAAAATGCCACACTATAAACTTGCAACCGTTCAACACTTGTGACTCAGCAATATAATAATTACACACAATATGTCAGAGGAAGTGCATACAGCCTGCCTCGGCACATACAGACAGATAACCAGAATGTGTATGTTTAATGGGTGCACATATATAATGCACGTGTGTGGGTGCAGTTTCATACAGATACCAAGAACTACCGTTCCTCCACGAGGAAGTTGCACAATGAGCATTTCTCTTCCTGCTGTGCATGATTTGCACTCAGATATACATATACATATATACATACATTATAGGTAACACGTCTACTATTATAGGTAACTAACTAGTAGAGACCACCACAATTTGTTTGCAGGTAATTTGTGACCCGTAATTATTGCACGCAGAGATACGACTAATGTCTTATTGGGGCATTGCCAAAGGCTTTTGCAAACAGCACGATTCTATCTATCAAACGGCAATGCTAACAATGCATTGCGCAATCTATATTGACACTAAATGCGTAATAGTGTGCACACAAGCTGAGGTAAAGTGTCTCTGAAGTCTATAGCTAGTCTAGAGCTGTAGAATGTAAGTGTTTGTGGTCATTTCTGACGTTCGGAGGAGATATGGCAGCTCTGCAGGTGTTTGATAAATAATGTATGTAGCTTATTTGAATCAGTTTTCAGTTGGAATGTGTTGGGGTGTTCTTGGAAAATGAGCTCATTGCGAAGAAATTATGCTTGAAAGTGTTTATGGAAAAAACTGAGAAGGAATCAAAAGATTTTATGTTCTGATAATCTAGTCCTAAAACGGGAAAAATAACAGACCTAATGATAAATTTTTGACTCTCACTACTAATTGATTATAATTAGTTTATGTAAGCCTTATTATTACACCTTATATACTGCATATATAGTATTTATATGTTATTTATATTTTTCAATTCTTTATCATTTTTCTTTTAATAATATTAAATATTAAATATATTAAAATTAAAATTCATCATACAGATTAGTTTTTTTTGTTTATAATCGTAATATATTAGATACATATTTTATAAAAAGTAATTGAATTTGCTTGTATTACATACTTAAATGAAATATTTTGAATTTTGAAATAAAATATCAAAAAATAACAGCCACATACCTCAATGGTTAGCGTATAATGCTTTCAACTGAATGGTCATGGATTCGATCCCTGGCGCGGTGTTGCTGGCCAGACCTTGGATATATGTGACTCCAAATTGATCGTTTCCTACCGAATCTTGGCAATTTATTTGATTTCATTGTTGAAACGGATACAAACAACATATCCTCAATTGTCACTTTTATTTTTGAATATAATTTTATAAATTCGTATAAAGTACATATGAATGTACATGTGTACATATGTACAAATTCGGCCAAAAGTGTAGCCTTGGGGCAAAACCCGTAATTGCACCATGATAAATATGTATAAAAAGAAAATAATATGAAAAATTCCATTTCAATTCAAAGTTCAATGTAAATCATGAAAAATTACTATATATTATATATATTTGATACAATTTCAATGCATTTCAAAGAAAGATTTAAGTGTTCGTAAAGTAACGCAACCGATGGTAGTAAATTTTACTTTCCGCTTGTGATCCTAATTGAGACCCCTAGCGTTGGATTGATATGTAAATGTATTACAATAAATGTATAAAACAAATATGTATGTATACATACATATGTATATGAGCCATTATATTTGCAAGTGGCGGAAGTCCAATTTTCAATTCCAAAAATACTATTTTTGTTTGACTTACATACATACATAATTCGCAAATTGTTAACACGTCTCTTACTTCGATATGTCTAGAATCTTGGAAAAGCAGAATAAACATATTACAGACAAGCAATATTTTTAAATATTATATTTAATGTTTTGCGAGATATTTCTCGAAATTAAGAAAATATGACTAATGCTACTTTCAATTATAACGGCTAATAGAAAAAGCTCATAAGCTTTGCTTTTATAATCTTTGATTACAACAAAATGTATAATGTTTGCAATGAAAATTAGAGTAGGAACGAAGAATTTTGCTGTATGAAATAATTATGTATAAAATATAACGATGTTAAATATGAGTTGCGAAAGTAAAATTTAAGTTTGAACTTAAATGTGATAAATATTGACATGATTACAAATCAACTTCGCTTTGTAGATACATACATACGTATTTCCTTCGATTATTTTTACAAAATGAAAAACTACTATTTCACAAATATCAATAGTAAGCCCATGCTATGTTTAACTACACAGTCAACCGTATGATTAAGAAAATAAACTGCAACTGAAATTTTTACAAAACACTAAAATGTCACAATGACTCAATCGAGCGTGGAATTTGTGACGCATTATGCAGTACCGGCTAGCAATAATTATCCAGTTTTGGACCAACACACAGCACTTGACAATCTCGAAAATTACACGTGTTATACGTACCTATGGGTACCTGATAATATTTTCCTGTGACCTTCGGACAAAGTTTTGCAGTTCTTGTTCGCGATATGGGAATTCCGGTTGTCGAAGCGATTGCGCGAACGTTTGCGCAATAGCTTGCGAACAAAACGGCGTGTCGGTTTACTATGATTTTTACCGCGATCTCGGACAGATATGTAATACTTCTCGGTGGACTGTGTTATTATCCTTTTATCTGGGCTGGGTCGACCGGATTGACGCAACCGGTAGCGACCGGCCCTGGACACTTTGTCGGACATGTACATATAATAATAAAATCAGGACTCGAAATCAAACGTCATATATTAATCAAATTTCATTTTTTTCCACTTACCATTTCACATTTAAAATTTTGATTGAAAACTTCATATATTTTTAGCTAATTTGAAGGTATTAAATACTGATTATAGTACTATTGACAAGTTTTGTCTTATTTTACCCCTTGTTTGTATGTAGGTATGTGAAAAAACGACACATCGTTTACGTACGTCATCCAACTGTCATATGTATGTAGATTGATCAAATTTAAACGAATCATTTTCCTAGATAAATTTCTTCCATATCTATAAATACATATTTTTTTTTTACTAACCTCTTCTTAGTTCGGAAACGATTTTGTCGTGTGACGAATTCTTATCCGATCGTTTTCAAACTTTGCTATTTTGCTCGGTTTGGTCATCAATATAAGTGGAAATGAAGTCCGCCATTACGATGGTGAAAAAAATCGTAAAAGATACGTTTAAAAATACTGCATCTTCGTTCACCCACACTGTTGCATTTGTCCACACTGTTCTGATCGTTTTTCCCCCTCTCGCTATGGCAGATTGCGCACTTTGATCAAAGTTTACGAAGAGAATTGGTGATTTCTCAATTAGGTTTTTTTTATATATGTACATTTTTTTTACATAGATATTACCTGTAAGGCCTAAAAGGTAAATCCCAATGCACCTTCTTAGACAATTAATTACAAACATCATCATTTTTATTACATAAATCGCTGTGTTCCGAGAGGCTTAAGAACACGAAATTAACAATTAATTAATTAATCCATAGAGACGTCTATGGATTTAGACTTATATGTACATACATAAATTGTTAAATATTCTACATAAATCAAATTCAGCTATTTTTGACATAGCGGGTAGGATGGTTTTTGCCAATTTGATGGAGGAACCGTTTCAACAATGAAATCAGATTGGCAAACTCTTATAGGAAACGATCGAAATGGAGTCACAAATATCCAAGGTCTGGCCAGCAACACCGTGCCAGGGATTGAATCCAGTAACCAGCAGTATTAAAGATTATCACGGGATCAAACCCGGTAACCTCTCGGTACTAAACATAAACACAACCAGCGAGCCACACTGATGGCTAAAATTAAATTCATATATGTACATATGTTGTATGTACATACATACATACATGAATTTAAAAACTGACAGAACTTGTCTTAATTTGACTATTTATGCTTACTATAGGTATATGTATGTAGGTATATTAACAATATTAAATATTGTAAAACTCTTTCATTTTTCCAATATTTAATTAATATCTTAAATCTCTGTCGTTTTTTTCCATATACATATTTGTATGAAAAAATACATGCATTTTACCAGGTACTTAGGGTATGAAATTTTTTAAGTCAAAACCATTGAATTATTGTAAATTTTCTTCATTATTGTTCCTGTACAATATCTTTTCAGAATATTGCTGAATATGTTATTTGTAGTGGTGTGTGTAGTGATAAATTTTAAGGAGTCGGAACGCTCGATTTCATTAAAAAAAAAAATAGTTCATACGTATTTTTACATTATTCATTCCAACTAGACTCAAATACCCTAAGGTTGAAAACCTATTTTAAAACTAACGATACATGCTGAATGGCTCCTCTTTGTCAGTAGTATTATAGATGATTGAGTAATGTTCGGTAAAGAATTAAGGATCGATAATCATGATAATGCCAGAACGCCAACACTTGTCGATTTTTGCGATTATACGGCATTTTTACAAAGGGATGTAAAGGGACGAAACCCACGTGTTCTGGGAAAAAGATATTGCAAAAGTGGTAAAATTTTTATACTATTTTGATATTAAAAATGTGACTTTTTATGCTGGAACGCATTCTGGCTCGAAAATGAGGTGCTGGTACTAATGATGTGCCCACTTCACCACTGGTTATTTGTAATCGTATTTAAACAATAAGTTTGTAATTTACTACAATATACGAATATAAACTTCAATCGTTCATGTTTTCATTTCATATCATTTAATACAACTTCTATAATGATTCTTAAAGAAAGTATTCATTTTAAGCCAATTATACAATACGTAATTGATTGTTACAAATCTTCTTAAATGAAAGCTCATTAAATATTTTCCAACATTCAATGAAACATTGAAAATCGCATTGAGAATTTACATATACACATATGTATGTACATACATATAATAATTTTAAGAAGAAAAAAATGTCAATTAGTCTCGATTTTATCGAATTATATTATTGGTTATATAAAACAATGACGTTTTCAATAGATGCAAGTGCGCCGTTCTGTTGCACATTTGCATCGATATAGTGCACTGGCATTTATAAGCTGGTAAACAGCGGCGCATGCGCGATAATGATCTCGACTCGAATCAAGTCTCCTACTTACTATACTACCTCAAGTACTTTAAGTACTTAAGTACTTGCCTGTGCACAATCCAGAACCCATATCTGAGGCCCCCGTAGAGCTGGAGGGCTCCCGGAAGCCTGATTTATCGCAACGTGCAATTACGCCTGGAAGGACACGTGTCATATCCTACACGGGTTATTATGGCAAATCACCAGCTTTGTGCGAAAATATGCTTCGATTACAAAAAGTCCAAAATAAATGGATTTTTTATTTTATGTTTAAAATAATGTAACAAAATTATTGTTTCTTAATTAAAGATGATTGAATATTAAATCAACTACTGTATAAAACGGTAAATCGGTTCGTACTGTATAAAATGGTGAAAATGTAATGCTATAGATAACACATATTTCGTTGCTTATCTTTTCTTCATACATTGTTAAGGTTTTTTTACTCAATCGATCTACATATGTACATATATTTAGCCAGCAGCATAGATCGGTCATTAAGCTTCTGCCTAACACCGAAAGGCGCCGGGTTCGATCTCATGAGCTGGCCTCGATTGAAAATAAGTTTTCCGAGTATATCTTTAGTGCTGCTGGTCAGACCTGGATATTTGTGACTCCAGGTCGATCGTTTCGTATCAGAGTTTGCCAATTTTCTCTGATTTCATTGTTGAAACGGTTCCCGATTAAAAATTATGTCACAACTATTTGAGTATGATTAATGTATAATAAAATTTATGTACAACTCATAGATGTCTCGTTAAGGCCTCACCAATACGCTTCCATTCGTTTTAATTTTGCACAAATTTCATCCATCTCACCCCACACATTTCATCCACTTATCTACTTTATGGCCTTCCTTGCACCCTTTTACATTCCCTCGGGTTACAAATTTTGTCTATTCTTTTAGCTACATGACCCGCCCATTGCTCTCCATTCACTTTCTTCACTACATAAATCAACCACCCTTGTCATACTTCTCATCCACATATTCCGCTTCATATCTCTACGCACATACTTATTTGAGTACATTGAACTTTTTCCGATATCTAAATTTCACATACAAACGTCGTCAATTGAAAAATACGTTGTTTGAAGCTTTTTTTCTCATTCGAAGTTGAATTTATTTAATTAAAAATGGCGTTCATTCGCCCAAATTCCTCCAAACTCCTTCCTAATTTAACACGTATCTTTATTTCTTCTTCTTAGCAACCGGACATGTCTTTAATTTGCTTTTAATATGCAAATATAATTAATAACTACTTCTACTGTTTTATCAACTAATGAAGTTGATTATATACTGAGATATAATTATCAAAATTTTCATTGAAAAATTCATATACTACGATTCACTTCAATGAGACCGCCCTCACCTGTACATAATTTCGCCGACACTTTATTTCGACAACACTTTTAACAGTTAGACACGTAATTACACACGGATCGCAGTTTGCCGATTCCGCATTCAACTGTTAAATGCGTAATGTTCTGGGAAGTTACGATTCGAATCCACAGCAACAATCGAACGTCACGCAGCTGACTGTATTATTTATTTTTTATTAACAGTTGTTCGGCCGGGGACAATGCAAATCAGAAACGGAACCGACTCCACAAATATTCACATTGTGGCCAACCGTGAAAAGAAAGAAAACCCACCGCAATCGGCAGGCAAATCTCATACAAAATTTGTCCACTCATGTGATGTATCGCCCGGCTTAGAATGAAAAAGATTTGGAGATCGTTCGGCGCGATAACGGCTAGATTTGTACGACGAGATGACGGATAACCGAGACGTTAATGTGGGCGATTATCCGGCAAGGCGATTCCGGAAAAGTGACAGTAACTAATAACAAACGGTCACCGATTGATTGTCGTAATTTGTTAATATTAGCGCGAGACGAAACATCTCGCGAAAAAAGGTCAGATGTGAAGTAATCTACACATATACACAGTATTATTTCGATTTGCCTATAGATCGATTTCACAACAAAGTGTTGTAAAATTACACCGACAAAAATGGTGTCTATAAATACTTTCGAGTTAAAAATAAGTCTTATGTAAATGCGATGAATCGAGGTAGCCCGGATCGAATTGTGTATCGTTGATTTTGCTTTTATGAAGGTACAGGTTTCGTGTCGATTGCGTGTCGTTTATAAATAATTTGATGGTTTTATAATTCAATTACTATAAATAGATATGATTTGTAATTGTGCAAATCGTCAATATCAAGGTTCTTTTATAACAGTGCAGTTCAAGCCGGCAACTGAACGTAAACAGCAGTACGAAAAATATTCTTCAATATATTCTATATGGACACATTCATATCTGCCGTATTGTGTACATATGTACGTGGCGTAACCGAAACAGCAGAACCGACACGATATATTCATACTATACAGCAGTACATGTCACCAAAACCGGCCACTGTAGAAATATTCATGGCGTGACGTCATAGTAGCTAGTGCACCCGTACTAACAAAAGTGCTTCTATGTGCATATAAATATTTTCGGAAACGTCATATTGTGACAAGATTGGCTCAACGATGCTACGCAAAAAATATTGCACCATGTCATTACACTCCGTAATGTATGTATATGTAAGCCAATTTAGCCATGTACTCACCCAAAAAAAGTATGAACGTGCCGAAAACGGATAGTGCTGTATAGTATGAATATAAGCAGTATCTTCCGTGCAGCGCTGCGCCGAGCTGTTGATGTGCAGCGCTCGATAATATAAATAGACCCTTATACATATACGAACAGGGATCTGTTGGCTATAGTTCCCTATCTTGTCGGAGGGATATGCTTCTTGTGTGTCATTTCTTCAAATTATTAAGAAGTGGCATTTACAACCCAACTACATACGTATATATTGGAAGAAATTAAATTATGGGTTCAATCTCGCCTCATTGATTATTGGTTGCGTCCATTGTTCTAAACAATTAAAGCAAGAACTAATGTTCTTGCTTTTTCACCAATTGCTCGAGTCTTACGTTGCTTGAATTTGGTCAGTAATCACATCGATATTTTCAATATTTCACCGGATAATGTATCCGTATTTTTATTGTTTTTTACTTTTAATTTCATTTTAAACTATATATTTTTTATCATTTGCAATTTATAAATTTTCAATTTTTTAATTTTTAATTCTCAATTTTTTAATTTTCTATTTTTATGTACAATTTTTTTAATGTTTTATTTTTATTGGTTTTTTTTTATTATTATTATTTTGTATATATTTTATACAAATGTCGTTTATGTATTTTCTGACCACGGTGTCATATTGGGATGACCTGTGAAGACACTGTGATATACTTATATATATATATATATATATATATATATATATATATATATATATATATATATATACATACATAGGTATACATATATTACACAATAATTGAAATAAAGTGGGAATTTATTCTAAAGATAATTTTTTTTTTGTCGCTGTTGACCCCTTTTAGTAAAGCCCAGAGATTTAAAATGATATGTAGAATAAACCATCACCATTTTACCACCGATATCCATACTCTTTTGGAAATATCCTTGAATTATTTTTTTTCTACATAGGATTCGTTATATTTGAAATTAACGTAAGTCAACTTTTATTCATTTCGATAAATATCTCGCAAAACATTTAATATAATGTTTTGGGTTTTACAATATTTAAAAATACTAGTGGCTTGTAATACGGTTATTCTGCTTTTACATATCGAATTAAAATAAGTTATATCAATTTGTGCATTAAGTCAAACGTAAATAGTGTTTTTGGAACTGAAAATTCGACCTCCTCAACTTTTAAATATGTATACCGGATCATATATCTATTAGAATATCTGAAAAAACCAATACAAATCATTCTATAAATACAAACATAAATTTAAAAAAAAATCCAACAACACACCATAGAAATAAATACAGAGGCGTATCGCTGAAAAGCCCCCGAGGTACGATAGCAGCCCATAAAAACCGAGCCTACCCCGAAGTATATCATCTCGAGTCAGATCACGTAAGCGTCGATCGTTTAGTATAATTTGCGGTGTCTCTGGTCGCATGAAATATGGCGATATGTTTATTCTGCAACCGCGTATTACATATTTACAACGGAATACTGGGGGGCAACCCTGGCTGCATCGTCGTTAGCCAGGCCCTAACTCAGGCCCCAGCTTGTCAACCGAGGCCCCAGGGGCCAAACTGACGCTCGCAATTAGGCGAGAGCGCGCACCATATTTATGATAAGCTGCAAATCAAAATGCATACCGTTCGTATTATAGATTACGACTTTTGAATCCAGCTAATAGTTTATTGTATTATTTATTGCCGATACATTTTAGTACGTAAACAGGGTTTATATAGATAATGCACTGAAAAAAAATCACTCTTTATGATTGTTTCAATGAGTCAGTTGCAACACAGATCATATGGATGCAAAAATCCGTGCTGTGGAGACTTTGGTTGAAAGTGATAATAACAGTGCAAATGGTGCTAAGACTTGATCTGTAAGTTAAGCTGAAAGATGAACTGAATATATGAAATATTTCATTGCAATGGATGCCGTTTTTTAGTACAGTGATATAAAATCATGAAAAATAAAACGCATAATACAATAAGCAAGAGCAGAATTTTTGAACGCATACATACATGTTGTGTACACATGAAATTTTCATTTTATTTTACTTGTAACTGTTTAATAAAAGCTTGAACCTTTGGAATTTATCCTTTAACTGAAGTTCATTTTCTTACCGGCGTTTTCCTTTTTGGTGTAGTATCCAATAAAATTTTCTTCGTAAATCTTATTTGTTTCCTTACATATTCTTAGAATGGACTTACCTTGAAATACTGAAATCAAAATACCATAGAAGAAGAAGGACCTCTCGGTTACCAAAGGACTTTACCTTTCAAAGTATAAGCTTACTGAATGAGAGGGTTGGCATACTTTTTAAACATGCCCTAATTTGTTTCATTGTACGTACCTTTTTATTTAATAAACACATCCAATAAAGAAAAATCTTTTCATATCATATTGATGTAGGAGTATATTTTCAATGAAAATAGGGTGATTATTGAAAGCATATTTTACAACCTTTTTTACACAAAAACATAAATTATAAACTGAAACTCCTTATATTATACTAAAGACTAAATATTTTCCAATATTAAGGTGCTTCTCTTAGTAAAATTCTCAATTGAGGACTATCTAAGTAGGTTATTATTACAGTAGTTTTGCTAAAAGTGTTTTGCCACATTGTCAGCTTTGTAAGCGTGAAAATATATGTAGGTAGGCTATCAAGGAAGGAATAAAGGAAAAGGTAGCACGTCCCAAACTACATGAATAACCGAATGATATATGAATAAAAATTATAGATAATTATATCTTAATTTCGATCAGATATTTCATGATAGCACTCTACAGAACTATAATTACATGATATAATATAAAGACATTATAAATGAAAATTGGCAGGTAAGCTCATCACTAGGATCTTTACGCATCGTCGATTTCAGACCGATGAAACTTTAACCAGGACCATTTTTTTCGATTTTATTACAAGACACGAAGGCAGTTGATTGTCAATGTATTTTTTTTACGTCGATGACAGTAGAGGAGTGTTCGATGGGCAATTTGTGTGCATTGACAGGGCAGGTGTGACGGTAGTGTGACAGCGCGTGACGGACGGCCCCGAGCTATGGATGCTATTGGTCCACTGCCAACACCAAAACTCTTCACTGATCATACGCTTCTCAAATGTTGTTCAACTTATGAAGAGCATACATTTTAAAGTTACATAGTGTATTATTTTGGCTTTGATATTTTAGTGTAGAGTTAAATTTAGTTAATTTTGTGATAAATGTATCCATCTGAAGATTGAATATTTGATGTACCTTATTCAGTTCTGACAAATTCTGATTTTGTTTATCAAATCCAAATGAATTCTGTTTTGTCAACTCCATACATCCATATATCGTCTCACAAGGATATCTAATTTATATATTGCATGAATTGTTTTTGAAAGTGTAGGCATTATAATGAGGTAACCAATCAAATATTTTCCTGGTCTTGATGAAGAACCTTTTAATTTAAAAAATACACACATACATATATTTATATACTGAAGTTGGCATTAAGTTAGTTAGCATGGTTATGATGACTTGTATAAATAATACTTTAAATATAATCCTTTAAGTATAAATAATCCTTTAAATATTCAGTGGAGTAGCTAGGTTTATATATCTTTCACATTCGTTTTCGTCGATATCGAGAAATTTAATCTACTTTTATAGAAATCGTATAAAATTTTTACCGCAAACTTCGATGTTGTATTTTAAAAGGGTTTACTGATTGGATTTCAATTGATTGGGTTTCAAGCCAGAGTAGAATAATTGAATATTTTATTAGTAAATAATCTTGAAATATATATCCATTTAAAATCAAAGTTTAATTATATTAATAAAAGGTTTTATAAATATTTGGATGTGTGAATAATAAAAGAAAATAAATAGATTTAATATATATTATTTATGCTTACAAATGTATGTGGGAATATATAAAAAAAATCCACAGATAACTACGATATGTGTGATTTAAATTCGCATTTTTAATTTTTAATGATTCCTAGTAACTACATACATATGTACATTTGTAAATATTCACAATTTCTGATTAGATTCGTGATGGATTTTCTCCTTCTGTATTCTACATAAAAGTAGCAATATAAAACCACTGTTGAAAATATGATACAGCATATCGAAAAGCATTTATTTACAACACATATTTTATAAAACAATACCAATTTATCTATAATTTTGATGAATAAAACCAAAATTTGATTGGCTGACGCGTAGAATCGGGTTACCATGCATACATATGAAAAACGGTTAGTATATATGTACATATATCAGTGGCGTGCGGTAAAACTCTCTCTCCTCCCGTCGTACATCCTCACTTAATTTGCGCGAGCAGGATACAACAGAAACAAGAGGAATAGGCTATCCTGCGCGCGCACATTTAACAAGGCTGTGTGACAAAAAGAGATAATTTCACTGCATGCCACTAATATTCATATATTATATATACATAGTACTGTTTACCATGTACCCTTTTTTTTCGAACTTTGCCTTCCGATATTTACTTTTCCGGGCTTTTCACTTTCGGTCCCGTGAGGTAGACCCCGTAGAATCTATCAAAGAAAAAAAGTTTTTTTTTTCAAGAATTGAAGCGTACGGCTGAGTTAAGTTGTCTCTAATATATGTATGTAAGTGTAAGAGGTTCAAAATAATTCCTGATTTGGAATGAATTTCTCAGTAGAATAAAGATATGACCCGTTATACATATTTGTAAGTGGCATACGTCTATTTATTTTTATTCTTCATTCCGAGAAATATTTCGCAAAACATTGAATATGATAATGGTAGTCTTTAATACGTTTATTCTACTTTTCCGAGATTCTGGACATACCGAAATGATAACAATTTGTGAATTAAGTCAAACAAAAATTGTGTTTTTGGAACTGAAAATTGGACTTATGCCAATTTCAAATAAAACGGCTCATATAAGTTGGCTCTCCTGTAAAACGTTGCATGTAACGTTGCTGTATTCGGCTGCACGCATCAATTAGTAAAATAATTTTCGCCTTTGGTGAAAGTGTAAATGAAATAAAACTACTTCAAAATCTTTGTATACTTCAAAAGTTTGTAAACATTCCATTAATTTCAAGTCACGGGTTTCTAATAATTAAATATAATATAAGTAAGTAAGTAAGCATTTCTTATGTTTGAAAAAAAAACTGAGGGCGGCAATTTTCAAGCTGTTGATGATATGGCATACTGTGGATAATGTTGATTATGGCACTATTATATGAATGTTCATTAAATTTCAAGATTTGTATAATTTTTTACAAAAATTATATGAATTTTTAGATTAAATAACGGGTTTCCGGAAACTTTTGATTTTTAACAACGGATTTCCGGAAACCCATGGAAACTATTAGGGGAACACCACTGTGTCGGTAATACCTTAGCTATTATTTTTACAGTATGACTTTTATTTGAAACTTGTGAAAATACATAAATGGCTTATCAGTGACTGAGTTATCACTTATCAGGTGATCCTCAGTCTTATTATTCCTAAATGTATATGTACGAAAAATATTAATGAAAGGTTTTTAACCCTCCCTCACCAAATTGGGGTATGCAAGTGCCCCAATTTATGTGGTTTTAAAAGCTATAGATATACCCTATATTTCTTGTATTCCTACATAGAATGAACTACAAGAAATTTATTTTAATAGATTTTGTATGATTTAGAAATGGGGTACTGCGTAAAAAAATACATTTATACATTTCTACGTTCCAAAGTATGATTTAAAGGCAGTAGCGATAAGTCATGTTTTTGACTGTTCGCTTGCATATTCTTGTTGCTCAATGAATCAATGCGCGAGAAAAAGGCAGCTATATTTTCGTAAGTTATTGTTTTCGTCGCTTTTTGCGCGTGGCTATTGAGTCATGCAGTCGCCTGTTGGCCTTACCTACATATGTGTGTTTGCATGTCGATGATTGTCGTTATTTTTTAATACAAAAATAGTCAAAAACATACTATAGGACTAAAACTTTGTTATGTTGATGTATAAAATGATTAATAAGATATGTATATATTGAACCCATTGTACTGAGAAAAGCTGTATTTTAATTAAAAAATACTGGGGACTTACTCGACCCCGGTTCGGGACACTCGTTCGATCTTGACGCTCCGTCCTTCAAAGGGTAATTTCAATTTTGAACCATTTTTATGGGGAGGGTGGGGGGGGGGGGGGGGCCTAAGCATACTATCCCAGGGATGTGCGGGCTATAATGTTGATACACGGGTAAAAGTCGGGTTTCTAGACGAGGCGGACCCGCTAGGCTCGATCAACCGCTCCTTCCTGTGATTGGCTGCTTTTTGCGAGTATTTAAGCATTGCCGTACCGTGAATAAACTCGACTTTTACCTGATGAAATACTTCGACATATACTGCCTAGTTCGCATTTAATTTCGGACGTTTGGGCAGCGTACGGTTACTAATATACATATGTATATTATACACGGTTACTAATATACACATGTATATTAGTAACCATGTATGTATATGCCAGCAGCATAGCTTGCTCGTTAAGCTTCTGCTTAGCGTCGAGAGGCGCCGGGTTCGATCCCATGAGCTGACCTCGATTGCAAAGAATTTTTCTAAGTATATCTGTAGTGTTGCTGGTCAGACCTGGATATTTGTGACTCCAGGTCGATCGTTTCTCAATTTTCTCTGATTTCAGTTGAAACGGTTCCCGGGAAAATTGGCTAAATATCCTTCCTACCTATTATGTCACCACTATTTGAGATTGATAAATGCACAATAAAATGTATGTACAATTCATGGGTGACAGTGAAAAAGTCGAAAATGTTCGTTTACCATGCATACATATGAAAAACGATTAGTATATACATATATCAGTGGCGTGCGGTAAAAGTCTCTCTCCCCCCGTCGTACATCCTCACTTAATTTGCGTGAGCAGTATACAACAGGAACAAGAGGAACAGGCTTTTCCTCCCGTATCCTGCGCGCGCACATTAAACAAGGCTGTATGACAAAAAGAGAGATGCTTTCAGCGCATGCCACTCATATATATTATATATACATAGTACTGTTTACCATGCACCCTTTTTTTACTTTATCTATGTACGTAGTAACAATAGATGAAGTTTTGTGATCATGCGAAAATTCGAACTCGAGATTTTGACTGATTCGAATTCGGAATCGATTACTGATCACGTTTTCATGATCTAGACAAAATGTGTGTGTGTGTGTGTCTATGTATTTTGGGGATTTTTTGAACACCGTTAGTCCTATCGAACTGAAACTTAGTATCAGTTACTGAAATTATTATCGACGTGACGTAAACTTTTTTCAAATTTTTAAGTTGACTGGAAATGGTACCTCCCCTTATAGGTGTCCTCTTTTTTTTAAGTTTTTGAATTCAATTTTCTCCCAAACCGCTAACTGAATCAGACTGAAATTTTTTTTTGATCTTTCGACTTAAGATTTTTCGATTTTCGATCTTTGCCTTCCGATATTTGCTTTTTCGACCTTTTCACTTTCGGTGCCGTGAGGTATACCCACAATTCATATATGTCTCGTTAATTTGCATACAGCATATCGAAAAGCATTTATTTACAACACATATTTTATAAAACAATAACAATTTATCTATAATTTTGATGAATAAAACCAAAATTTGATTGGCTGACGCGTAGAATCGGGTTACCATGCATACATATGAAAAACGGTTAGTATATACATATATCAGTGGCGTGCGGTAAAACTCTCTCTCCTCCCGTCGTACATCCTCACTTTATTTGCGCGAGCAGGATACAACAGGAACAAGAGGAATAGACTTTTCCTTCACTTTCGGTGCCGTGAGGTAGACCCACAATTCATATCATCATCATCATCATTTACAGCCACTCGCCATCCACTGCTGGATGAAGGCCTCTCCAACACGCTTCCACCCGTCTCTGTTTTGCGCAACACTCATCCATCTCACCCCGCACATTTTCCTAATTTCGTTCACCCATCTTCCTTGCGGTCTTCCTTTTACCCTTTTGCATTCTCTCGGGTACCATTCAAGCACTTCTTTTGTCCACCTTTCGTCCATCCTCCTAGCTACGTGACCCGCCCATTGCCATTTCAATCTCTTCACTCTATCCACTATGTCCACTACTCTTGTCATCCTTCTCACCCACGTGTTCCGCTTTCTGTCTTTCCTCGTTATGCCAAGCATACAGCGCTCCATACTTCTTTGAGTGCATTGGATTTTATGTAGCATCTTGGTGTTCAGTGTCCAAGTTTCACATCCATACGTCATCACTGGCAAAACGCATTGATCAAAGATCTTTTTCTTCAGGCAGAGTGGCATTTTTGATTTAAAAACAGCATTCATCCGTCCAAATGCACTCCATCCTAATTTCATACGTCTCTTTATCTCTCCATCTTTACTACCAGACCTGTCAATTATTTGACCTAAATATAAATAATTATTTACTACTTCTACTGGTTTATCATCTAATGGGATGCTATCAGGCATGCAATACCTATTGAACATTAGTTTGGTCTTATCTACGTTAATTTTTAATCCTACTTTTCTACTTTCCCTGTCCAGCTGTGTTAGTCTGTTAAGTAGGTCAGCTGAATCACGAGCTATTAAAACTATATCGTCTGCGAACCGAAGGTGACTCAAGAAGCGACCGTTGATGCTTACTCCGGCTTTGTCCCATTCCAAGTTCCTGAAAACTCCCTCAAGCACCGCATTGAATAACTTGGGCGAGATTGTATCTCCTTGTCTTACTCCTTTTCCTATGCTAAATCTATCTGTACCTGAAAAAATTTTAACCGAAGCTGTGGCATTCTTATATATTGCAGCTAACAGCCCCACATAGGGTTCCGGTACTCCCTCAGGCATGCAATAACTATTGAACATTCAATTCATATATGTCTCGTTAATTTGTGAGTTTTTAAGTGTCTCGTAATTCAGCGACTTGTATAATAAAACAAAAAATGCTGCAATGTTTGTGATTGGCCAGGAAGGCGCATTGGGGTTACCTGTAAGGCCTTCCTGGTATATATGTAAAAAATATATAAATATGTATGTATTTATTTATATATGTATATGTACGCAAAATGACAATGTGTCAAATTGATTGACACACTGTGTCAAAAGTGTCCGCGCGCCACAGTTGAAGAGATCTGACAAGTCCGCGCGTACGCGATGCAACGCACATGAGCCGCTCACACATGTACCCCTTTATTCTCCCGTCTCTGTCGAACACCCCACCACCGCCATACCCCCATCTCTCTCTTTCACGGTGCCTCCCCACGCGGGGTTTGGCCCCGCCTTTGGTGACCGGTGGTGGGGATAGCAACAGGCCGGCCCGCCACAGACCCATCGTGTTACTTACTACCACTACTAGCAACTAACACTAGCACTAAGCGCACTAAATGCTCACTACACTAAACACACCACAACAACGTTTTTATCGATTGCAACAGTGACATATGTACATATGCAGGTTGCACTCCGTCCCGACTCCCGACAGCCAAATACACTTTATTCATCCGTTGGATGTTCCTTTGTGGAGCGGTGAGTCGTTTGCCTTGACCTTACCCAACAGTCGTTTCGTGGCTGGCTGAAGTAAACTTGACCCATTTTGGCCGGGGGCTCGTAAAATCGCCGAATCTAATCGCCGAGGGTCGTTTATAAGAACTTTGTATTGTGTTCGATTCGTGTTGCATTTTTGGTAATTCAAGTTTTTTACTTTATCTATTTTATTTTTTTATTTTATTAATTGAAAAATCAACAGACAGGATGTACAGAGATAGGTATAAAAAAAACAAAAAGTAAATAAATAATATATGTAACATCCGAGTCCAATAATAGATTTTTACAAAAATGAAAAAGATAAATATAAGGAAAACAAATTAAAATGTAATTAATAAAGGCATGACAAAATATGTAGTACATTCCATAATTAAACTATAGTATTAAAATATTTGGAAAAGGTTATAAGATAGAATATAAGAAGAAATTGAAATTTACAAATATAAAACAAATGAAAAAGGTAAATACAAAATAAACAAATGAAAAGGAAAAGAATGAAAGCTATAATATGATTAAATAGCACATTACATAACTAAACTAAAGTATAAAAATAATGGAAATATTGGAAAAATAGAATAGGAGAAAAAATGAATCAATCGGTCAAGATTCTCTTGATGTTAGACCTGAATTGATGTAGGGAAATACCAAACAGATCAACCTCATTCAGCTCTCCGTTAAAAATACGATAAACGCGCTGCAGATAAAAATATTTTTGGGAATTAGTATTTTTTATTTATTTTTATTTTATTTTACATATATACCAGGAAGGCCTTACAGGTAAATCCCAATGCGCCTCCTGGCCAATTACAAATACAAATACAGCATTTTTATTATAAGTTGTTGAATTGCGAGACACTGAAAAAACTCGCAAATTAACGAGACATCTATGAATTGTACATAAATTTTTATTGTACATCAATCAAATTTTTCAAATAGTGGTGACATAGTAGGTAGGAAGGATTTTTAGCCAATTTTTTTTTCCAGGAACCGTTTCAACAATGAAATCAGAGAAAATTGGCAAACTCTGATAGGAAACGATCAACCTGGAGTCACAAATCCAGGTCTGACCAACAGCATACTCTGAAAAATTCATTTTCATTCAGGGATAGAACCCGGCACCTTCTTGACGGTAAGCAGAAGCTTAACGTCCGAGCTATGCTGCTGGCTTGAAAGGATCAAGTGAAAAGAGTGCAACGCGTCTGGAGTATCGAACTGGGATTCTGAAATTAACCTTATTCAGTAAATCAGAACAATCAAGGAAACCATTTATGAGCTTATGTATATTTAGGAAACCATTTATTTATCTATGTATATGTAATACATACGTAGTAACAATAGATGAAGTTATTGAGATTTTGACTGATTCGAACTCAGAATCGTTTACTGATCACGTTTTCATGATCTTGAAAAAATGTGTCCGTGTATTTTGGGGATTTTTGTTTTTTAGTTGATGTTGATGATTTTAAAATGTGTTTGTTTGTTGTGTTCAGAGATCGGCGCTGGGGTGCAGAAATGGGCTCACCATTGTCAATTTCTATACTCAACCTTTTTTTTTTGCTCTCTAGCTTTGTAGAACCCTCTTTCCTGGAAAATAGCACCGTCGCGCCGTCCTATAGTTGTGATCTCCAGAGATCGGCGGCCAGGATTTTTTATGCACACAAAATGGTTCACTATTGTCCTACAAAGCATGTGAGGAAAACAAGTTGACAATATATAGTAACCATTTTTTGTGCATTAAAGAATCCAGGCTCTGCTTATGAGGTTTGATTTTTATTATTTATTTAATTTCAACTCAAAAACGGAATGAGCACACTGTGTACTACAATCTGCATGTTTCAATACATCTTATGTAATACACAAAAACAAAATCAGGAGTAAAACTAGATCATGAAAACGTGATCAGTAATCGATTCTGAGTTCGAATCAGTCAAAATCTCGTGTTCGAATTTTCGCATGATCACAAAACTTCTTCTATTGTTACTACGTACATACAAGTAAAAATTGAAAATCGTCAAATAAACCAGATTATGAGAAAATGGATACAATAATTAACCACAGATTTTTCAATTTAGCCCCTAATAAAAGAAAACATATCTACTGTTAGAAAAAAAATCTGGGAACTTTTGTATACTAATCGTAATTGTATTGTTATCATCAAAGATCGGCGTTGAAAGGATGCTTTTCATATAACAATAGACCGCTCAGTTAGTGTTAAAAGGAAGAGACAATGGTAAACCCTTTTTATTGGTAAATGGAACTCCACCGCCGAAGACTAGTTATCATCATAATTAGTAGAGGTCGGACTGGAAGCGTGCTGTTCATTGTTAATTGTTCGCTATGCTTTGTCCAATTTTATTTAGAAATTTTTTTTTTTGCACTCTAGCTTTGTAAATAGACCCAAAACGCAACGAAAAAACACACTGGTTATCCGCCCTTTAAATTCATAAGTAGTCACCGGACCCAGAAGGTGCCGCGTATTGTTCAAAGGTTGTAAATGCATTGTTAAAGGTTTGCCGAACCTTTTTTACAGAGGATTTACAACAATGGATAGCACTGTGACTATCTTACCTCTATTCATAAGGTGTCACGTATGTTCCAAAATACGTTCTATTGTCCATCTTTTTTTGACATGTTTTTACAAGATTTTTTGCCCTCTTGCTTTGAACACTGGTTTTTCTAAGAAATTGACCATTTCTAAGAAAAAAGAAACCGTGTATAGCCCTCTTTAATCATCATTCACAGCCATTCGCCACCCACTGCTGGATGAAACCTCCGACAGGTTTCCATTCGTCTCCATTGTTATTGGAGACGAATGGAAACATCGATGACCAAGTCTCATCCATGTTATTCCACACTTTTTATGATTTCATCCACCCATCTCCCCTGTGACCTGTCATGCACCCGTTAACTATTCTCTAGGGTACCGTTCGGGCACTTCTTACGTCCGTTATTCCTACGTGATTAGTAGCTCTATCCGCTCTTTGCCTTTTTAATATCTTTACTCTTACCATTACATCAATCGCCTTTGTCATTTTTCTAAGCCATATATTCTGTTTTCTATCTTTCCTCATTATGCCAAGATTACAGCATTCCATACTTATGTATTGTACTTACAGTAATACTGATCAACACATGAAGTTTATCTCATCTAAAACAGACGTGTCAATGTAGGAGTTCAAAATAATTGTGGCCTGAATTTTTGAAATGTATGTTGTGAAAAGATCACTTTAGCGATGAGATCACGCTGAGCTATATGATTATCGAACTTGATTTTAAGACATAAACGCGAGCTCGAATAACGAACTATCTAATATGGTGGCGTTGAAGAGAATCACGAAAACATACTTCAGCGCATGCGCATTGACTGTCAGTATTTGTGACGAACAATCATCGAAAAATCAGCGTGACGAAATAATCTTTTTATACCTACATATACATATACATATATAGATATACACGAGTGCGTTGGTGACGGTGGATTTAGATGTATGTAAGTATATAGATATATATACGTACATATGTACCTATGTACATATTGCGTTCATAAAGGACATTACTGCAAGATCAAATAATTCAAGGTAGCGATTTAAAAGTAGGTAGCAAGGTAAAGATTCAATATTAAAATTGATATCTTTCGTAATTCAGGTAACTGTCTTTTGGTATTAAATTCTTTTAAATTTTATTTATTAGCATTTCAACTGATGATTTTGTAGTGGAATTGATTATTGATTTGAAAGTGCTCTGATAGAATATGAGAATGGGAACAAAATTGTACCAATAACTAGATTCAGTCAAAGCTTACCTTTGCCATTATATTCTACAATCACCATTGAACTCGATATGTATGTAAGTCAAAAGATGATGACTTACCCACATATGAATATTGGTATTCATTAAAAAATATGCACTTTTTAATTAAAGTATAAATTTATACCAAGTTCGTAACTTTGTTACTTTAAAAACTTGATATTGAAATTATGTTCTATAGGTATATATGATAAAATATGAACATATGTATATATTGAAGACCTGGCACTAAATAGATGAGAAGGTACATTAAATTTTCCATACAATATTTCTCATTTCTAAATATCAGAAATTAGTTTAAAATTCAAAATTTGATTAAAATATTTGAAAATTACCACCAATCTACCCTTTTATGACTCTACAAGTTTATACTTGCAAACTGGCCTTTTTTGTTTATAAATTTTGTTCATGTGACCTTTATTTTATTGATTATGGTATAAAAATTTTCTTGAAAATATGTGGGTTGATATTATTTGTAAGATGTCAATGAGGTCATAATAGAAATTCAATGGAAGTTTTGTATGAATTCGAAAGATAAATACTCGCTAACAAGTTAACCTTTTCCAGTTCACGGCCATGCGTCGTAAGGTGATATTTGAGTTGAACTCACCGTAACTTTTATGAGCGAATAGGTGATGTGTCGCACACTTTAAATGTTAAACCGCCACTTGCTTTGTGTCCTTTACCTGTGGTTGTGCTTAATAGCCCTTTAAATGGCGACACGGTGATATAACGAGAGTGAAACGAAAGCATGTGATAAAAAATAGAAACGTAAAAATGGGAACATGTCACATATTTCACTTTTCAGGGGAAAAAATCGAAATCCAACCGTGTGATATTGTCGTGGAAAAAACGGAAAGAAGCCAGAAAAAGGAATAAAAAAAAAGAAAAACTTCAGGCGAAAACAATTTGCGTCCGCATTGAAAAATTCAATACGGCATCAAGTATGAATATTAAAAAATTCCGGGACATTTACTTTT
Organism: Arctopsyche grandis; assembly: GCF_051622035.1. Taxonomy (NCBI): domain Eukaryota; kingdom Metazoa; phylum Arthropoda; class Insecta; order Trichoptera; family Hydropsychidae; genus Arctopsyche; species Arctopsyche grandis. The sequence continues at coordinate 19,063,262 of NC_135364.1, forward strand.
GAATCGTCGGTAATTTGATTCGGAATTTCATTTGAATGTTTTACAACGCAAATAAAATGTAATCATTTGTGTAAAATTAGACTGTAAAATGAAAAATTACGATGTCGTGTCTCTCTCTTCGGTGTTGAATTAATTCCAGGTTCGGTTTTTTTTTATATTTAGTCGCCAAACTTCATTAACGATCCGACTAATTCTATCATATCAATACAGCAAAAAGTGATCGAAGTGCATTAATATGAAAAAAAAATTCAACTTCATCATACATACATATTTATTAAATGTGCATGTGACGCTATTTTGAATACAACATACACTTATTTATAGTAAATACAACATTTTTTATAGTTATACATATGTAGTTCTGTTTTGATGGTAAGTTTGAATATATTTGATTCATGCTATTGTTTTGAAATAAATTTTAGATAACCGACTAAAATAAAACCACATACAAGTTTCATTGATAAAAACTCTAGTAAATTTTATACGGAATTTATATCCGAATTTTTGTCAAAACTTTATGATAATATAGTAAGGAAGATTCCGTGTCACCCACACAATTTTCCATCGCAATTGATAATATAATTCTCGGCGTGTTTGAACTGTGGAGAAAAGTTGTGATTTATTATTTCTCGGCTTGAGTGTAACCTTTTTCACGCGAGACCTTCGCTTCGGTCTGAAGGCATTCATTATCCGCAGATAAAATATCGTCACGTGCCTTTTGAGACCTTTGGGAATCGCCATTAGGAAAAAAAGAGGCGCAAAGACAGGAAAACGCAGGAAAGAAACGCGTATAACGAAGACGCACAAATGAAGCTGGAGGGAGATTTATTCGCGGACGCGAATTCGCGACGACAAAAACGAAAGTTTCAACGCTTCGCAGCTTTGATTTTAAAACGGGGAATACAGCTATGGCCAACCTTTTGTATCTACTTTAATTGTCTAATTTTAATTTCAACTTTGTTCAATTGAAATTAAACTACTATAGATACATCACGTAACATGATAAAAAGCGAGCTTACATATTCTTTTCAACTTTCATTCGATTCATATTATACTTCTTTCACGAATTTCGATACACATAGCATACATATATTGAATGAAAAATATACTATAAATACTTTGCATATTTTTTCAGAGACTTTTAAAAAGTTTTATCGATTGCTTATATTAATAGAAATACAACGTAGAAAAAGTTTTATCAATGGTGCTCACTTAGAACTTCGTGCAATCTATTAAAAATATATCTACTACTAGATAAATAATATTTTGAGATATAGATACTTATTTAAAATATGTAATTTGATACAAAATTAAAAACAATAATATATACACATCTTATCTATTGTTAATTAAGTTATTGTACATATTTTTGACACATGTGTGTACGTATGCATATTATTTATATAAATCATTATATTCTCCCGAATCGTAAAAGTGTACTGAAAATGAAATAGCATAATATTATAATATAATATATAATTTCGAAAGAGACTTTGTAAGTATGTAATGTTGGTTGTACCATCGAAAACGAAATCAAAGTTTCTATGATTTCGATTCGATATATATATTTTTCGATTCAAATAAATTGAATAAAAAGTAAGAAGAGGTTTGTAAAAAAAACAAATTAATATTTACTATTAGATTCGCCATGTTCAAGCTGTTTATATTACAAATACTGAGCGAAGCCGGGTAAAACAACTCGTATTAAATATAAATAATTTTGAATGATGCAATCATGGCTAAAACAGTATATGTATATATGAATGTGTGCTGTCAAATAAAGCGTCTCCGGACATTTCATCGCGGGGACAGCTCACTGACAGATTTAATGCAAATATTTTTATCCACAATATTAATCTTTAATGTTGACTGTACATTGAAACCGCTATTCGAATATTAGCAGATCATTTGAAATCTGTGGGTGATTTGTCCCCGCGATGAAATGTCTTAGAATCCAAATAGAGTGATTCATTTCAGCGCATTACATTTGCATCATATTATGTAAAATAATATCAATGTACGCTTATGCAATAAATTTATAAATAAAACTGACTTCTATGCCTAGCAGTTAACCGGTGTATCTGAAGAATAGGTTTTCATCGTAATAAATTAGCTCAAAACCAAACTCGACCAATACTCGACGTAGTACTTGTATGTAAAAAAAAAACCAGCAAGAAAATTGAAACGTGATCCGTTCTAAAAGACAGCGCGAAATTTTTCATCCAGTACTTACACAAGTACCCAATACTACGTAGCGAAATATTATAAACGATTTCTCGTTGCAATAAATTATAATGAGCCGGGGCGGGCATTATTTATTATGCCGGGCGTGTATCGGCGGCGGTGGCGCGTGAGACACTGTATATATGTATATGTATAATATATATATATATATAAATATATATATATATATATATATATATATATATATATATATATATATATATATATATATATATATATATATATATATATATAAATAGGTATATAAATACATATAATATATGTATTATATATGTATACAAAAATATGTATGTATGTGAATGTATGTGCGTGTGCGCGCGCCGAGGTGTTTTCGAGCGGCGGCCCCGTAACGCCCTCTACCTTCGCAGAATTCTAATTACTTTTATTTTATCTTCGGAAAATTTATTCCCGGCAAAGAAGAAAAGAGGTGCGCGAGAGGAGTGGACGTGCCCTCTCGCTTTTCCCGGATACTTAGGGGGTGTACGGGGTATCCAAAGGGATGAGGTATTGCGTGGTGGGTGGATCGGTGGTGGCCGGGTGGGTGGGTGGCTGGATGGATGGGGACGGATCGGGGTAGTGGAGAATGACTAATTACTGTTTGGACTTAATTTCTGTTTTGACGACGCCTCTCGAAATAAAAATATTTATACTGAATTCGGCGAGAGACTCTCCTCGGCTCCACGACTACAAAGGGTTATAATGTTTATGCGCGCGACGAAGACGGTGTCACTGTTTCAAAGGGTTATTTTATATCATATTGTATGTAGGTAGGTGAGGGTGGGTCGTTTCAGAGAAAAATTGGTCAATATATTTTGCGAGTGTCTGGAATTATACGGTTGACGGATTTGATCCAGACTCTCGTGCGAGAGATGAAGACTGAGTCAGTGAGTATCGAGGAAAAAAATTCGAGTTTCAGTTATAATATTAAATATTTAATAAACGATGAACATATTAAAATAAATAAATATGTGGATGAAAAAACATGTCTTAAGTGACTGGTTTTTTATTTGAAGAGTCCTTTTATGTACAAATTTTCATATACATAAAGTTGAAAAAAATAAATGAAAAATTTAGTCAATTGAAAACTTTTGATATATGAACATACATATGTACATACTGTATATTAATGTAACTGTATATAACTGACCGTGACTGTATATAAATGTAATTCAAAATAAATATAAATATGTACTTCTGTATATTGAACTGTCGAAACCGAACATGCATGTTTCGTTGTATGGCTTTTGTACCTAAATAAATATTGAATTCTGGATTTTGATGAGTCAAATCAAGAACTGTACAAAATTTTCAATAGCCATGATTGAAGAGTTTGACCAAAGAATGAACTATAAAAAATGCATCCAAAAATTGAATAGCGACAAGGTTAAATTATTGCGCTCGTTAAAATCCTTAATGCGAAAATTAAACGCTACCACACGTTTAATAATTCACATGCGAAAAGGGTTAAAGCGGTGCAATTTATCGACTTAAAAGATTTGGCAAAAGGTTTCGTAAGAATTCTCCTTCTAAAACAGATCGCCTTTGTATTTTTTTAATAGCCTAAAGTGATTATTTTTCCCATCGTTTGGTCAACGGAGTGTTAATTGAGCGTCGAACTCGTCGTGTTTTATTTCTATTTTTTCTTAACCCTTTCGCGCGATTTGCCGCGCATCAAAGGCGAGAAAATTTTCCCAAAAGAAAATTGAGCTTTCGTCACTTATCGAGTGAAATAATTTCAAAAGATTTCGCCTCAAATACCCTATGGGGCACAAACTCCCACCCCCTCCGCGAACTAAACTGTGAAATTCTTTTCAGAGTCGGTCGCCATTAACATGTAGAAAGGGGGGGGGGGGTGGACCTCTACCCTGAAACCCCCCTTCAACTCCTACTTGCCCCGATCTCGCCCTTCGCCCACTTTCGCACAGTAAATGAAGTTTTCCGAGAGAGAGAAAATGTATATAAGAGTTGCTGTGCGCAGATATGCCTATATTTTTCGGCGGCCCTACCCCTTTGAAGAAAAATATGTAGAAAGGTCTCGGGGATGTGAATACGTACCGGGAGACCACCCAGTATCTGTACAGCCTATTTTTAATTATTAAAATAATTATAGTAAAAAAATATTGCGCATTACTTCAAGATAAAACAGAACTTTTATATGCGTAAGTCAAAAAAGGCTTAGTTTTAAAACTTTCCATAAGAAAATAGAAAAGTTTAAGAATGAACATCAAAATTCTTGTTGAAATTAAGATTTAAGTCTTAACTTATTACTTATTTTCAATCAAATAATGGAAACATAATAGAAAATGTTGAAAATTAGTGAAGTTGGGTGATTTTTGACGAATGTGTCTGTATTCGTGTGAATGCAAAACTTGGTCATTAAAAACTATGATAGAAAGTTGTGTAAGATTTATTTCTAGTAGATAACTTTGGTATAAACAAAAGTAAATATCTATTAGAAGAAGGACATCGTGAAGAATTTGTGCCAATCGCATACATGTTGTAGATCATGATGTTCTTATTTAGAAGGAGATTGATCGTTAAAATCTTAAACATGATAGTATAATATATGTGCTTGTACATATGTGTGTGCATACATATTATGTAGATTAATCCTTATGTAGTAATTATTTTCAACTTTTTGAAAAAAAGTTGAAATTGCAATAAGATAAAAAGTTAGACGGTTGGATGAATGTTAGATGATGGAGATATTAATTGATAACTGAGAAATGCATTCAAGAATGTATCCTAGATGGACAAAAATGAAAGTGATATTGAAAAGCCTTCATTTAATAATGGTGAATGATGTACGTCTAATAATGACGACGAAGAAAAATACTAATAATATGAGTAGCATTCGTACACAATCGGTGCTAAGGTCAAAATAATTAGGGTAGGTCCCACATTTTTCAATTTTCGACCGAAAAAGTGAAATCATTCGTACCACCTTCTTTGTACTCATAACACGATTGTGTACAGCTCGGTCGTAATGTATGCGCGTTTTAATTAATTAAAAAATAACCGCTAGTTGGGACGAGAACGTACTAATTAATTCGTTGCCGCATACACACACACACACGTACACACTCATGCCTATTATTTATTATAAATAATAAAAAATATAATGAGTTTTGACATTCGGTGAGTGTGTGTGGCAAGTGGTTTCCCACCGAAAATAAAATGAATGGAAAAAATAGTTAAATTGGTCGCATGCAGTATATTTTGCGATTAATAGGGTTTCGTAACTCAAAGATAATACTTTGCCCAAATACATTTAATCTTACCTTCTTATTTGATATAATTAATAAATATTCAATTTTAATTCGTATTTACTGAATATGAACGTACACCGTTAAATATTATTTTTTTCGGGGATACTTAATAATGCACACACCATGGCTCATCATATGTACATATATGTAAATTCAGTGGACCAAAATTATTCACTGTATTAAAATGCACACAGTTTCTTTATTTTATAATATTTGATATATTTATTCACCATAAATTAAATTTAAACTACTAAAAATTTATATAATATCAAAAAAACAAATAAATATGATTATAATATACAATATAAATGTGTTCGAAAGTGAGCACGTAAAGTATTTACCAACGACTAAGGAAAGCTGGATCAAAATTATTGATTATTTTCAAAATAATTTAAATTTATTTTATTTTATTTTTTATATAAATTGAAATAAACTATTTAAAGATTTTCATCAAATTAAATAAATATAAATATATTACGTATGAAAATTTTTGTGCGAATTGAATGACATAATATTACAATCGACACCAATCTACGTATTTAATATTATTATCCTAGGAACTTTTATGTATTTTTTTTTACTTTAAATTAGAATAAAGTGTTTTTTTATCATTTAAAAAATGATTTAATAAAATAAATAATTATTATATTTCTATGAAAATGATTGTTAAAAATAGCGTGGTGTTCAATGTTTTCTAACAGGATCGAGGGCACATCTTCGCTGGTCGCTTACTTGGTAGTCACCCGTTAAATCTTAAAAAGGAAAGGAAAGGGTTGAAACTGAAGGAATCGTCCAGGAGGGCCTAAGGAGGGGGGCAAAAGGGGTTTTTGGGGGGGCGACCGTTGGGCAGAGAGAGCACCGAAAGACGGCTCGAAGGGGGTGAGTTTGGTGCGAAGGGGGTAACGAGGGTGGTTCGAAAAGAGGAGGCAGAGACGTGGGGGTGTTTTCGTAAAAGACGAAATAGGACGAAAATAAGAACATACCTAGATGAATATTTAAGAAAAGAGGATGCCTACGTACCCCGGGCGCGGGATTATAGGGGCCGGGACTGGCTTGGCGTGGCTGTTACGATTTTCCCCAGTATTGATTTTGCACGAGGTGTGTCTTCCTCTCCGACGACGAGGAGGCTGCTGCCTCTGATGATGAAGAACGACCACTTTGTCATCCCGTTTTTAATTGCCGGCAAATCTGGCGACGAGTCTTGTTTATTCGCTGGCCGCGTGGTGCCCGTCTATCCCTCTCTCTACTCGAGGAAACCCAGCGCGCAATCTTCTTCTAATACTTTTATCAATTTCATTTTGAAATTTTAACGATTTAGATATGTCGATTTCAACGTGCATAATGCATGTATGTATACGTGGATTTTCATAATTCGATAAATTTTATGTTAAACAGTGTTGAAATGATTGGCGAGTCAGTAGGTCAAAACTATGTATGTATAATGTAATATTATTTATATGTATGTATTTCGATCGATTGTATATGTATGTACATAACTATACAATATAAAGTATAATCGTTTGTGAGTTTAAATTTAAATTTATCTACATTTTCTAACGTATCTACCTTGATTTTTTAAAATCTTTTTTGAATCATTACTAATTTATCATGAATTAAATATGTATTATAAACATATATGATGTTTTAAATTTAGATATGTAGTATTTAACAGTCATTATTTATATAATCTTTTGACAATAGCAGATTGGTTCTTAAGAATATCAATATTAAGTGCTATTTGAAAACTGAGCATACAAATAAATAAAAACAAAAACGAAAGACTACGAGAACCTTTCTCTCGTGCGCTTTTCCGAAGTTTGAAAGAAAGAGACCTTTCAATTTTCCATAACTTTTTCTCATGTATTTTTACAATTTTATTTTTTATTTTATTGTTTTAATTTTTTAATTTTATTTTCATCTATTCAACTAGTCGCAATTATTGTAGGAAACAACTTATTTTCTTATTTCAAAGAAGTATTTGAAATATGTAATCCATTCAAAAGTTTGCATCAACTGTTCAATAAGTCAATTCACACGAAGAATAAAATCAATATTTATGTATCTGAAATAAAATTAAAACTTCTACATCACATTTTAAAAACAATCAATATCATGCCTTTACGCGTCCAAACTTTTCCGAATTGTGCTCTCCTGCGTAACAGACTACGACCAAAAAAGAAAACTTTAAAGACGAATTTAACATTATACTCGCATTCATTCGTGTAAGACTTAAAAAAGTATTAAAATTTTACAGTTACACGATTAAAATAAATTGAAACATTAATACTACATAGCAAACTAACTGAATGTGTAATAATGGCATATTTACAACGGCGAATATGAACCTGAAGAAGATACTTAATTTTTGTTATATCATCAGTTGTAAGTCGGTGACTTTGCTACAGAGATTTTCAAAGTGTGTATTTTATACAAATATTATATACCAGAAAAATAAAAAACAAAACTAAGATAAAACCAATACAATAATATTGTAGAAGTTTTGTTAGGTTCATATTCACATTTAATGAAATTCAAAAGTTTCAATATTAAATTATATAATTCTTATTTAGAATACGTAATAAAAAGTATAAAATATTTCACTTGTGTTCTCGGTCTTATCATATAAAAGTTTGGTTGTGAAATCGCGTTCGTTATAACTCTTTTATGGGATGATAAAAGCGTTCTAAATAAAAACGAGCAATGAAACTGAAACGAAAATATGCTTTAAACGAAAAATAAATAAATACATACATACATATACTACACACATTTAGTATATGTATATACTACATACATATACCACTACATAAGAAAACATCGACCACATAAAGCAAAGGAAATAACAGCTTTTTAATCTACCGTTTAGAATTATCTCAAAAATAAATAATAAAAAATACGTGCGTGTGTGTAAAATTTTAAACGCCACTATCGTGAAAATTATTATCGCTGTAACACCTAAGCGCCGTGATAATAAATCGATGGATGCTTTTCGGTAAAATTTTCCCCGGGTGAAATATGCGCTGTTTGGTCGTCGGTCCCGCGTATTATTTTTGCGAGGCGATATTATAAATCAGGCCGTAAGTTAAATATTCGCCGCTAATAAATAACGATAAAAAATTAAAACCCCGAGCGAGAAAAAGTGGAGAAGCGCTGACGTACGCGCCGGTTACGCAACACGTGCAAAAGTGTTACGCGCGAGGAGAAACCCTCATACCCTCATCCCTTTCCCTGAGTACAACCCCCGAGAAAATTTCATGGTGACCATAAGGGTTGTGGAACAGTTTAACAGTCCGTTAGAGTTGTCTGTCTATAGTTGAAGGGTTGAAAAGTGACGTGATTGAAAAGAATTTGATATATTTTAAAAATCATTGATAGTATGATTGAAAATTAAGTGAAAATTCATACTGTAAAAGTTTCTATTGGAATTTTGTTTTTTTTTTATATGATCCAAACTTTTATAGAACTTAAAATTGTAGAAAGCAGATAACAGTAACCAAATCAATAAACTTCTTGTTACAAATTCTACTGGCAATATTGGTTACAAATTCTACTGGAGAGTTGGTTTGACTCTGAGAAGCAGGCTTTAGTTGATGAGATATGTAAATAAATATGTATGTAGTTCAATAAGATATTGATGCCACCAAATACTCATCATACTAATAAAATCACTGTCTCTTCTCCCTTTTAGGAACCAGAAACTTCAAAATTATCTTCATCATTATCTTTATAATGTTTCTGCCATAATAACCTGTAGGTGACCAGTGTTTTGGGTTTCCTTTCATATACATGTATTTGACTAAAGCAAACTGTTCCCCAGGGATGTCATTTCAGCCTTTTCCAGAGAAGGGGAGGGAGCAAAAGTTGGCCAGTTTGTGGTTTGATTTTTTTTTACCTTTTTTTTTAAAAGCTTCTTAAATTTTTCAACATGTTGAAACTTATTACAATTTCTATTGACCTAATCTTTTAGATTTGAATAAGATTTATAATAAGTATTTCATCAAATGAAATGCATGTTCCTAACCTATCCAAATCTAGGGGGGAAGGAAATACCTTACCCTGCCATTGCCACTTTCTATTTCAACATCTACAAATGATAATTTTAAATAGTTTTCAATTTTTTATTTTTCTTAGAACTTAATTTTTAAGTATAATTAATATCGTTTTTAGCGTTTTAATAATACATACAATATCGACAAATAATACTTTTCGTCAATAGGTTTTTTTCCCCAGGTTTATCCTTCAGAAGTCAAATAAAAACCATTGAAGAAATACCCTTCCGATAATGTTTGAATCTTTCCTTGCTATGTATACGTTATAGTCTCCTTCCTGGACAATTAATTACAAACAATGCAGCATTTTTATTACATAAATCACTATATTTCCAGAAGCTGAAGAATACGGGATTAACAATTAATTAATTAATCCATCGAGACATACATATATGGACTTTTAGACTTGTACATACATTTTTACAAATTGTATATATGTACATTAATACAGAAGATTTGTGGAAGCAGGTAGGATGATTTTTTTGCCAATTTTAAGGAACCGTTTCAACAATGATCAGATAAAATTGGCAAACACTGATAATAAAAAATCGACTTGGACTCACAAACATCCAAGTCTAACCAGCAGTCAATTAAATATTAGCACGGGATCGAACCCAATAATCTCTTGGTGCTAAATATAAACGCAATCACTAAGCTATAGTGCTGGCTAAGTGCATAAATATAATGCGCCAATAATGTCCAATAGTATAAATATGCAATATAAATTACAATAAAATAAAACAGAGAACGCAAAGTCACCCCAAATTTCTCTCTCTCTCGGGCGAACTCAAAGAAAGAGAGCCTATATAAATAGGTAATATAGAAAAGTTGTATAAGAAGGCGGCGTTTCTTATACGCGCAAGAAATAAATGTGTAAAGAACAAGAGTGGAAGAAAAGGGTTGCTGGAATACCCCGTGCTCAAATTAGGGATGTTTTTGTGAGCCGGGTGGCCCAAAAAGAGGGGGAGGAGAAAGAGAACGAAGGGGGATTCAGGAGAGGGGGTGTTAAGGATGGTTTTGGATCGGTCGAGGAGGTGGGTGTTTGAGTGGGTGGTTGTGCGAACATCACGTCTTGTGAAGATCGGTGGGACGGGACGGGATGGTAACGGGGTGGGATAGGAAATGGTGTTCTAAAGGGTAGTTCGGATGGGTTTATGTGTATCGAGGCTTGCGCACGCACTTGTGTGTATATTATTTTTTTAATATGCACTACATATGTATGTATAGTATTGAATGTGAACGTTTGTCGGTCAGCTGCCGATGGTCCTTTTGGTATTTGTTGTTTTTTCTTTATCAGGGATTCACATGTTGATTTATATACATATGTATACGTCTACTTTATATTAATGGTATGAAATATTATTAAAGTCGATAACATTTTAATTTCAGTGAAGTACATACATACATGCATATGTGATACAGGTTTTTCACTTCAAATTCAATATTTTACAAATCAAATTCAGTATTTTTCATTTCAAATTAAATATTTCAAAAATTGAATGAAACAATTGGATAGATTTTTTAATATGTGAATTTATTTTCATGTTTATATGTATTCATTATTGTGTAATTTGGTGACTGGAAAATTCCTAAAACACGAAAAAGAGAACATTAAATATATGTATAAATAACACTATTAAAATACATAATTTATTTATTTTATACATAATTTAATTTGAACTGAAAATATTTATTTTGAAATGAAAAATATTGAATTTGGTTTGTAAAATATTGAATTTGGAATGCAAAAACCTATATAGTATTTAAAAGGCCATTTATTTATTCTTTTATAGTTGCTTTTATTTAGATGCTATATACATATATGTATGTACATACATGCTTTTTAAAAATTATCAAATCAAAATAAAATTAATATGTAAATGCATTTCAAAACGTTTGTTGATAGATTTAATATCCTAAAATTCATGCAAAAGTATTAAAGTCAGTTTAAAATTAATTGATCAAATTACAAATAATCAAAATACATTTGAAAAATGTGTATTATTTTGTTTATTGTATTATATGTAGGTTGAAATACCCGCTACCTACTAAATACCTACTAGCTTTCCGCTATGATAAATCATTATACATAATTGTCACTATTTCAAATTGCCCAACTGATTATCCTACAGATCACAACATCTGTAGATATTCCACGCCAATTGAGTTATTCAACATTTGTATGAATTATACAGTCAAATATCAAAACTCTAAAAATCCATATGTATCCATACGCGGTATTTCAAAATAAAACACATTGCAATGTCAAATTCATTTTATTACATATTTAGATAGATTCAAATATCACCTGTACATAGACCACAATGAGCGATATCAATTTCGAATCCATTGTGCGTCGATCGTCCTACAATGCTAACTTTCACCCTTAAGGGGAAGCAGACGGGGGTGGCTCGGGATACTTACGACCCACCCATTGTCCATTACCCGTTTTAACTTTTTGCTAGTAAACCTTTCGCATAACACTGACCGAATTCGGTCTTCGGCCCAGGAGGGAGGACACAGCGTCCCTTCGGCGTTCGTGGGGGGATAGGGGAGGCCGGGGGAGTTGAGAGGGTAGTCGTCCTTGGGGTCCTTGGGGGTGTGGGCGGCAATGGCCAGGGTTGGTAGTGACAGGGCCCTCTCCACGCGACTGAAGAAGACTGATTGTGCCCAGGACACGGCGCACATGCCCCTACTTTTCCACCCCCCTCCCCCTTTGGAGTTTTCTTCAAACATTTCTTCTGATGAAACGGTACCACCTATATACCCCCTTTGTATTGAAGGTGAGTGTCGAAATCTGCATCATCACTCTGTTCCCTAAAATGCATCAGTAACATTATGTATGTATGGACTCAAATATGCATGAGTAAACAAGTACAAGATTTTATTAAAATATTATGCTCAGAATTAATCAGATGTTTGTTGTATCTTTCACTAGTAGTATTGTGACTGAAATATTTTTGATACATATTATATAGGTACACACATATGTAAATATAAAGTCAATGTGTATTAATTGATGTCTTTTGAAATACAAAATTTTGCATACCGACTTTGAAATCAACAACACAGAAAAGATAGAAAGTCTGCAAATAATCACTGATTTGATTAAATCATATTATTATATTTACTTTTTTCAATACATTTGTTTACATACCAATACTATCGTTTTAAATAAAAATATATATATTTTTTATTATTATAGACAAGAATTTTATGTAGAACAAAAGATGTAGCATAAATAGCATAAAGTATTAAATTTATTTAAGGATCAACTACATACATACATATGTATGTGGTATCCGGACATGTACCTCCTGGACACATACCCCCCGGACATATACCCCCGACCAAAAACCCCCTGGACATTAACCCCCCGTGCAAAAAACCCCCGTTCAAATAGCCGCCATGGATAAAAAAAATTTTAAAATAGTAATAAATAATTAATAATTAATAATAAAGTAAAGTAATAAATAATAATAGATTGAGTGTGGTAGAGAAAATTGAATTTCAATCCATATACAATATTTAATTTCAATTTATTGTTATATGTATATAGAATAAATTTCAATTTAAAAGACTCCAGTCACCAGTTAGCGTTTGCGTTCTGTGGTATTGAAAGTAAATTTTAATAGAAGTATATTATTATTATTATATTTTAAATATATTATTATTATTATATTTTAAATATTTTTAGACTATCCATGATGTAATTTGTAAAATCGAGAAACAGAAAAGAAAAAGAGATTAAAATTCAATTGATTTTAGAGTTTTGTATGTTTTAAATTATTATTATTGATTACTGATTTTTATTATTGATTATTGACTATTTATAAAGAATCTGATATATGTACATACGTATGTATGTATTATTAATATTTATAATTTCTGAATCTGTATTTTTCTGGCTGAAATAAATTAGCATTGATACTGAATTTTTATTAAATATACTGTCAATTTTTATAAAATATTTTTATCCTTGGCGGGGAAGGGGTTATTTGCACGGGGGCTTAATGTCCAGGGGGTTTTTGACCGGGGGTATGTGTCCAGAGGGGAAATGTCCTATCTAATAACATCATATTTTCTATTATTATATTGAAGCTAAATATAAAATGTGTCAATGATTTTTATCAGTAAAAGAATTTTAATTGCAAATCTATTATTGGACTCGGATGTTGCATATATTATTTATTTACTATTTGTTTTTTATACATATCTATGTACATCCTGTCTGTTGATTTTTCAATTAATAAAATAAAATAAAATAAAAAAAATTTATATATTAAGTGTATTACGAACTATGTATGTATTAAATATAATATTTGTTTATACATATAATTATATATGTACTGCGCATTTTCTTTACTTATTTATGACGATCTAATTTTGGTCATCCGGACTGGGAAGGGTTAAAATTAAGCGCGAAAGATTTACACATGTAAAATGCGAAACATTTTCTTAAAGGAGTAATTTTTGTAGGGATTGAGCGGCGTCCTCCCACGCACACCCCCACACTCCATTCAATCCTTTGAGAATCCTTTGTTTTGGGCGTCAAAGGGTGGGGCGCGCGCGAGGCTATTCGCCGCCCAGCGGGCTTCATAAATAAATTAATTAAATTCTACGTTAAATTAAGCGAAAAATGAATTTGTCACACCTCTGCGTGCGATTCGATACAATTTTAAACTAAATTTTCGCCAAATAATTCAGACTTAGGTGTATAAAGTGTTAACAATATATTTTTATCTATTATCAAATTCAGATATTTCATCAATAGAATGATTTTATTGTGGGAAATAATCCGTCAAGATTATCATTAGAATCTTTACACTTAATTGATATGACAAATACTATTTTTACAATATTTTTATTAGCTTTACTCTGTTCAATGTTCAATGACATATTTGCCCGTCAAAAAAATGTAATCTGATTTTGAACCACTTGAACCACAATTGAACCACTCCTGAAATCGCTTTGATATCTTTAATTGAAGTAAGTTAATATCTTCGACATAAAACTAGAGGAGCTATATCATTATCCAAATTGTTAAAAATTACATCGGAATCTTGTATCAGATTGAAGCGATGACAGCTAGTTATTCAAACGCGTGTTTCTACCACCCCTTTATAATTCACAGGCTAAAAAGTTACTTTTTCCACTCTTATTTATTATACTGCACAATAAATATAATATATTTTCCTGAAGTGCAAAATCAATCGATTACATTTTTAATTGATTAAATATATAATACCTATGTACATATGTATGTATGTATATATGTATTATATCTTAAACATATTGAAAATTGAATAATTGAAATAAATATATTAAAAATAACTTAATCATACTGAAAATTAATCTCACTATCTCATTTCAGTTACATTCGGCTAAGATATTTTCACGAATTGGAATAGCGTAATTAGAAATTCAGATACGTATCTACGTATAAAAATGTTATTTGACCAATGTAAATTAAGATTTAGAGTAATTTCTGTTGTAAAATTAACTGAAAAGAGGTATAAGGTAGGTAAAATTCGAGACAAAAACGGAAAAACTAGAAAATTTTGTAGATTGTCTACTAATTATAAGTATTGTAAGATGACATACCAAGTTTGGAGGCTATAAATAAAAAAAAGTCATCTTTATTCTACAATGTATAATAGACAAGATTCACTAAGTTTTGATAGCACTAGTATAAAATACTGAATGCTCGACATAACGAGGAGAGATATAAAACGGAATACGTATGTAGGTTAAAAGTATGACAAAGATAATTGAAATCGCAATGGGCGGGCACGTAGTTAGAAGAACAGACAATAGATGGACAAAATAAGTTCTCGAATGGTACCCGAGAGAATGCAATAGGGTGCAAAGGAAGGCTGCAGGGGAGATGGATGGATGAAATAAAAAAAAATATATGGGATGAGATCAGTGGTGTCACCCCAATTTTGGAACAAAGAGTTTCAAAATTTTTTTTCAAAAAAATATTTTGAAAATATGTACATTTTTTGTCGTCCAAGGCACTGTTACATGAAATTTCATTAAATTTTCAAGATTTGTATAATTTTTGACCAAAATTATGCGATTTTTTAGATTAAATAACGGTTTCCGGAAACCCATAGAAAGCATTAGGGTGACACCATTGGCTGAGATGGATATGAGTTGCCCAAAACAGAGATGAATGGAAGCATGTTGGAGAAGAAGTCATCTAGCTGATGTGAATGATGATTGAATGCTGTGAACTGTCGGGCGTTTGATTAGAAAAAAATCATTGCGATAAACTAGAACATATGTAAGGTCTTTTCATGAATTTCAAATATTATTCAACTTTTTTTTTCAATTTGACAATTAAACATACATACATACGCGTTCACATGCCGGTTGTGGGAGCGTTTTCAATACAAATTGAGCGCAAATGTAGGGAAACTTACACAAGACAAAAGTTCTATTTCCGGTAATAAATGCAAGCAGACGGAACTTTAAAATGGTCCAAACTTAAAAAAAAAATCTATATATATTTTTTTTTTTTCATTTACTGGTAGTAGGAAATATCATTTACCGTTTATCGGTTTATGGAATTTTTCGGTAAATTCCAATCCCTACATATTACGTTTTGATAACACTCAAATACAGATCAAAGATCAAATTTAAAATTGATCATTTTAAACACAATATAAATGGGTAGTAATAAGTTGAATCACATTGAGCTTAGACATATACATCCATATTTCATCATCGGAAACTGTGTACCTTGTTTTGTCAATATAAAATTTTACAGTAAGGGTTAATTATACATGTGTGTGTGTGTGTAATTATAAACACATGACTAATGCTCACTCCACATATCGATCGTTCCGGTTTTAGAGGGTTGATTTTTTCTTTCATGTCTCGAATATACACTCATCCTCGAATTTGGGGGAAGATAATAATCGTTAGTGTGTATTTGGGCCAGGCTGTACCGCTCACAAGTGCGCGCTTGCTACCCCCACACACGTTCATTATTCAATTTTAATGCACGCGATGATGTCGACTCAAAAATTTATACCAACTATGTACATACCTGTATGTATCTCTAGGCACGGTGATTATTCAATGTGATATTAACCCTCCGGTTATTATGATCGATAGCGAGTTTAATACGATCGAAATATCATTCAAAAGTATTGTCAAATGTATACAGGTACGGATTGCATATGTTCAATTCCATAGGACTAATTGTAATTCAAAATGAAAATTCATTGCGATGTACATATATATTTTATTTTCTACAAAAAATCTGAAGACGAGTTTTATGTAAATAAATTACTGACGGTATATTGATAGCATAATAATTTTTGATCATCCTTGAGTTTAGATTTACTCTGATTATGTTAAATGTTGTGCTTGCTTAATTTTATCAATTAGGCAGGATCAGAAATACGTTACCTTTATATTTAAATTAGTCATTATTTCACATAAACAACGATTCTCGGAATTTTCCATTTCACTGACTACATTCAAATATACTTCAGGCATATTGAATAATTATTTTATACATAATTTTATATATATGTATACTTTTACACAATTTATAACTTTATATAATTCATAATAATAATTAAACTGATCGTTATAACGAACATCAACCTGACACTTGTACAATACTTTATCCAAAATATTAAATTTATATAATTAAATTTAATCAATTTCATATGTATTTCTTATTAGTTGGATAACATACAAAGGGTCGCATTAATTTCTATGATTGAAATTAAAATGCAATTAAAGCATATGATTATACAAACTTTGTAAGGCTCGTATTTAAACAGTTGATTAGTCACTTCACTTTGGTCAGATATAACAATAAATAGTCACTTACTATACATAGGTATGATAAATAAAATAGACGATCAGTACATGTGGGTCAGTAATTATAAGTGTTCAATTAAACATATATCGATTGCTAAAAATTTTATATTTAGCATTCAAAATATGAATCAAATGGTCAGTTTATTTTGACAGCCTATTCGTAATTTGACACGTGAAGTTGTATTGCGTTATTAAGGCCGTGATGAACACGAATACAGCAAATACGGACATTCAAATGGAAAATCTTCCTGAAATTTCATGTTCGTCATTCATCATTTTTTTTATATTATTTATGTCTCAAGTCCTCAGATTTACTTAATACAATTTCAATAATTTTTTTTTAATATAAAAAAATGATTAACCTATATAGTCTACATACAGATAATAACTCATTCGACAGTAAATCTCAAACTTATAACCTTTTTAAATATTTGACGTATATATGTATGTACATATAACAAAATATTAGGGCAAGAACACACTGAGTGGTACGGGAAGTCACGTCCTTTGGCTGACCACTATGACCGTTTCACAGTGGGGGATTCCCAAACCAAATTCGGGTGAAGTTGCACGTGCAGAGTGCATATGGTTGGGAGCTCCCACGTGTATATATGCATATCCATATGCAACCGAGATAAGAAAAGTTTCTCCTATATTTATTTAAATATGGGATTCGCCGTTATCTATCATTGTAAAGCAAGGATAATTAAAAGGATAAAATATCACCGAAAACACTCTAAGGGGTGATTTTTAGGACTGTGTACCACGTATATGGTCTGCATTTTTTCGCATGTTAAATGTATCTAAAAAAAACATGTGCCACGTACCACTCAGTGTGTTTTCATCCTTATTATTCGTACGTTTTTACTACTCTAGTGAAACTTGAGCAGGTATATTATCGTATATAATAAATGCATATATGTACATATAATACTGATATGTAAATTTCGTAAATAAAATTAGGATACATAGAGATAACCCACATGAATTTATTTTATATTTAACTGTATATTGCTGGTATTGATATATTTTATATACGTAGAGCATCCAGCAATATATGTACATATGTATATTGCTGGATGCTCTACGTATGTACATATGTATATTCGATTCGATCACACAAAGCGGTGCCTCAGCTTCGGCCCAATGTAATCAAGCGACCTAAAATCCGAAATATACACGTTCGGTATTTCAATTAATCATCGAAATGCCAATTTCCCCGCAGCACGGCGAACAACACGGCGAAAGAAGAGCGAAAGAAGAAGCCAAGCGAGCGCGCTAAAGAACGGGGAAAAGACAAAAAGACATGTACGGGGTGTCCACCCCCACATCCTCCCCATCACTTCTTTCCACCCCCGGACCCCCTCGACCTTTGAGGGGGGAGAGAGGGGAGGCACGTTCCGGGGAGGGACGTGGAGGGGGAGAGAGGGCTTTACACGCGTCACATAATAAAAAGCTCGCACGCACCGTTAATAAGTAAATTTCTATAGGACGCCGCCGAAAGATGAGTATGGATTTTTAATTTCACCCTCGCACCACCCACCCCCACCCACCGGGGTGACCCCTCATCGTCGCCTCTCCTCCCCGCCGTCAGATTTCGGCGGTGTCTGTGGTGGTGGTGGTGTTGGAGGTCGACGATGGTGTGTGCGCGTGCTTTGGGTAAGGAAAAAGGGGAGGAGTGTTATGTGCGCCTCGTGGTGGGGTCTTGCGTTACCCCGTCACCATTACACCCTATTATTACACCCGCTTATTTGGCCGTTTTTTTCACGGTTAAGATTTCGCGAGACGCGCCCGAGGCATGTCCCCCCCCCCCTCACCCCCTGCCCCACATCCTCTCTGCTCCTTTTTTTAAACTGCCCGAGTTCCTGGTCCAAGTTTCATTAAATTGTTAAATTTAGTCTCACACGCATCCGGGTTGCTTTGCCCTGTGAGGCTTTTGCACTTCCACAAATAAAACGGGTCAAAACGTATTAATCGGCATTGGGGTCGATAATTATCGCTATACTAGTGTTGTGCTCCTTGATATTTGAACGGATGTATTTTTTCGGAAAGAAATTGTGACGTATGCAAATTATTAATGTTTGAAGAATACATTAAAAAAAATCAAAGGAAAAAATTCAAAATTCAAATAGTTACAGGCTGATGAACTGAGGGTCTCAAAAAAATTGCGTGCCCTGGTTGACACGATTGCAATGGTCCTATTAATTTGATATAAAAAAAGACATTTAAAAAATAGCCATTTTAAAAACAAACCTCTTTTTTAGTTTTGTATAAAATAATAAGATATATAAATTATTATTTTGAATAAAAATACCAATAATTTTATTTTACTACCGCCATCTATGTATAAAACTAAAGACTACATAGACGTCACCCAGATTCAAATCTGCAAACTTCACACGCGTCTTAAACGAAATTTTATCTCTATCGTAATGGTGGAGGATCCATTTACTTATATTGATGACCAAAATGAGCAATATGGCAAAGTATGAAAACGATCGGATAAGAGGCAAATTTTTTCCTGAATTGTAATCGTAAGTGAAACGTACAGGAGGTTTTTAAAAAGCAGGTCGCTCGGATGGATGAAAGTTGGATAAAAAGCTTTTAAATAGATCCAGCCCCTTACAAAGACCGGCTGTGGTCTAAATTAATTACCAAATATGGAAACTGTGCATATATAGTGCTTTAATTTAGAACGTAGATGATTTTTGGAAAGCGTCAGATTTTGAAAAATGTTCATTGAAAAGACTTTTTTCAACTTTATAACAAAAAAAAAATCAGAAAAGTTACCCGCACAAATATTGCCGAATATTTTGGTTTGTGGTAAATGAAGAAGAATTTTGGGTCGTTAACATTAAATTGTCTTTTACCATATTCTGCTACATAATAATCATTTTAATTCCACACAGGTCATTCTATGCACATATAACACCTACATATATACATAGATACATATCTTTATCTTCTATTTTGCATGCATAGAAATGTTGGTCTTCTATGTTTATGCATTGAAATGTTTTTCGTCTACATATCAGCCATTATATTTGAAATTAGTGTAAGTCCACTTTCTTCATTTCGATAAATATCTCGCAAAACATTATTTATAATGTGTTACGTTTTAAAATATTTAAAAATACTGGTGGCCTGTAATACGTGTATTTTACTTTTCCGAGATTCTGGACATATCGAATTAAAAAAATAAAATGAAATGATAACAATTTGTGAATAAGTCAAACAGAAATTGTGTTTTTGGAACTGAAAATTGGACATACGCCACTATCAAATATAACATATATGTCATGCTTTATCTTTATTATCTTAAGTCTTTATCTTCATATATTTTATTTATTCTTAGATACCATAGCTTCCTTTTTTTATTTGCCATATTTTCAATTTTAGAAGTATTTTCCTTTGGGCTGCTATGCATATTGAAAAATGCATTCTTCTCATCCTACTGTTCTTTCTCGATATTTTATAGTTATTTCACCCATACATCTTTCTGATGGCATATGCATTAATGCTTTTAAGATAAACTCTATCACTCCAAGAATAAATTTATCACGTTTTCAAGACTCCCAAAATCACTTATCATTATATCTTTCCTCTTCAGATCGTCATATGAGGCAGTAGATTTGAAACTGTCATTAATCATTTACAACATAACAATATGTATACCTTTTTAGATTTAAGCCGATATTAAGCGTCTTTTTCTCCCTTTTTCGGTTGATTAATAGATTTTTCAATCGCATTTTAAATTATATTAATTCCAGGCAATCAAAGTCTTTTTTCACCTAATATGTTAAAAAGAGTGCATGTGTACATATGTATGTACATATATGTATTTTAAAAATGTTCGATAATACTGACTTTTATTAAATACGAATATGTAATACAAAATAGACATAATTGCAATTTTAGAACACTAGAAGATGCATTCGAATTAAGCACACCTGTATTTTGAACGTACCTTAGCAATTTTTATCCAATCAGCACATTAAGCGCACCCGAAGAAAGCTTGGCGATAGAGGAAATGAATATAAACCTACCGTGTCTCATCTCTCAGCTCTCATTTGGTATTAGTGATGGAACACCCCCATTTCACCCCCATCCACCCTCATTCCGGCGTTGTGTGACGCCTGCCTATGGGGGCTTGAGGAGAGCCAGACCCAGGGGGTGGGCTTTAGGGGTGGTAGCAACAATTTTAAAAGCGCGTCCCGTGTATTGTCTCTGCAAAGTGGAACGATGGACCCGAGTTCGCGTCTCACATTTCGTTACACTCCATTATGTTGCCAGGCACTCGTGTGCCCCATAACCGAATTTTGATATTGGACTTTAGACGAAAAATTGCCAGACCGTGAGAAATGTCTACCTTTAAGTATTTGCGTGTATATATTATATCTCTCTGCAGATGGAGAATTTTTTTTAATTTGGCAACAATTTTGCAAAAGGGCGAGGGTCACATTCTAACGTAATGTCTGTTGTATTGAAATGTCGCGAGCGTTGGGTGTGAATTTTGATCACTTTTATTGCCAGGTTCAATGGTAAGTTATTGCTTTGGAAAAAATTGATTGCAATTTGTCGAATAGTACATGAATAAATTCATACTTCCATTTATGATTATTTCAAGGAAATGATTTGACCGTTTAATTATTTATTTCATTTTTTAAATCTCGTTACACATAATGTTCTAATTAATTTTTGATATAAAGACAGATAAAAGTAGGTATAGCAATCCTTGCCTTTCGTGTAAATGAATAAATTCAATATATACATACATATATTGATAAAAATGATAATATTATATGTATTAAATTATATAGTATATAATACTAAAATGTAAAAAATATTCAAATTGAAATACATAAAACTGGCTAAAAGATACCACCGATTATATACGAAATCATTATAATTTTTTTCCACCGCTTATCTAAATTACGATTAGGCGCAAACGTGTGGCGGGGAAGAGCTTACTTCCTCGCAGCGCATAAAACACTAACCTCCTAGCCACCCCATAAACCCCCCACTGAATTTTCCCCAAACGAAAAAAGCACATTAATTAAAGGCCCGATTGTGCGAAATGAGATGAACGTACGAAGACTCGGGAGCTTTTTAAGCGCACTTTCTTGCACGCCTTCCCCCCCCCCATAACTCCCGGCCATCCCTTAAAAACCACCCCCATTTTATACACCCACTTTCTTAACATACATACATACACACAGGGGGGTGGGAATCGTTCACGGGCTTTCGCCTATATTCTTCTTCTCGTTGTTTGCCCCGTGTATATTCTTTCGGCGTCATGTCGGTGGCGCGTGATTGGACAGGAGGACGCTGCTGGGTGGTCGTAAGGGGGTTGTAAGGAGGTGGGAGCTAGAGGGTTGAAACTCGATGTCCTAGGAGCCTTTTAAGGATTCTCCGAGCATCTTACGAATACCGATACGCATTACGTACAATTAGTTAAAGGGTTCGACGTCAAAGCTCCAGCTTGATGATGACCCATCCTCCCCTTTCTTCCTTCGAGACTCGATCCCCTCTAAAACACTCCTTCAAGATTAAAAAATCGAAAGCATAATATAAATATTAAACTTTTTCATACTAATCACGATTTCACAAATGACTATAGTCGCAGTTGAAAAGTATCGCGTAAGTTTTAAAACAAAATAAATAGATAGGGGAGGTAAGTGTACGTCGAGATACAGCAAAAGTCATATTAAATTAATCGTCGGAATTTAAATATGCATCGCGGAACAGAATAGAGAAATTTTGAAGGATTTTAATCGGCAATTTATTCATGCCAGTCGCGAAAGTGTTGTCGTTAATCACACCAGCGCCACTTATAAACCCTTTCCAGTTTAATATTATTGTAAAATTTTTACAATTGTTTTTCTTTGTGAAAACTTAAATTTCATTCATGGTTTTTTTTTTGTTTAAAATAATTTTTACTTTAAAGTATTGCTAACAATAATATTGAATAAGATTGTTTCTGAAGTTGAAATCTGTTATCGGTTTGATTGAAGAATTTATCAATGAATTCCTTCGTGTGTGTTTTTATTTGAGCGTAGTATTTTGCAAATTTCATTCATGAAAAAGTTTTTATGAATTAATTAACGGAAGTTGTTCAAAATGAGGTCGTAGTATTTAAAAGAAATAATTGAAAAAATACATACTTACATAATAACTTTACGAAGCTCATGAATATTCATATAAATTTTTCAATTGATAAGAATTTGACGGTCAAAGTTGTATGGAAATGAAACATTATAATTGAAAAAATAATAAAAAGTCATTGTTTCAAAGTATAGTATTTCGACTGTCGTAATATTTAAAATATTATTATAATTTAAACTTTTAAAAAGTAATTCATTGATGCGGAACATTTAAAAATGTACACAAAAAAAATATTTGAAGATTGAACAATTAATTATTAAAAGAAAATTCTACATTTTTATCTAGAAGTATCAAAATTTGTTTATTTTTTTTATAATTTATAAAATTTTCAAATTTGATACTATTTATGCATTAGAAAGATTTTAATATTGAAAGTAATCGTTGATAGAAAATGTCATTGCTATATACTAATTATGAGATTAAGATAATTTTAAGTTACTATAATTACAAAAAAAATATTTAGGCCATATAAGAGGGTGGAGGCGGAGGAGACGGAAATGGCAGCTAATGTGGGCCTCAAATTTAAAAGGCCTCAATTTAAGACTATGGGAACAGACACATGAGAGGAACGTGGCACATATTTTTATTTTAAGATTGATTTGCACATGTAAAAACACCACTAGTACGCATAATCTACGCCAGGGGTGGCGAACTTTTTTACGTTGTCGTACCAAAATTTTCAAATATTTATTTACTGAATGTCAGATGTACTGTGGAATTTTTAATGAAGAAAAAAAGGGCTTTCAAGAATTATACGTATTGAAAAAATTTAAACAAAATTATAAAGTAAAATTAATTAAAAACTATAATAATAGACATGAAAATATAATACATATTACTAGTGGTTTTATCCCGCTTCTCTTAGAGTTTTTAATATAAACCGCTTAAACAAATGGCTAATCTAATGGTAAACATTCAATTGTCTTTTTATTAAATTGATTTGAATCGAAAAAAAATAATATTCAACGATATCAATATCTTCGGCATAGAAACTTTGATTTGTTCAATGACGTCATGGGTACTAAAAACCAAACAAACATACAAAGTCTCCTTCGAAATTATATATTAGATCAAAGTCTCCTTCGAAATTATATAGTGTATATTCTACGCTATGGCACTTAGGCTTAAATCCTTGAATATATAGGTTTATATATAGACAATGATCGATACCGGTAATTCCCGTATTTGAAGAAATATAGGAAAAACCTATCGAAAAAAAATTGCCCCTGCGAATTTTTCACCAATGGAAGCCAAGGACGTGCCCGTGCCGTTCGATTCAATATGTTTTCGCCTTATGCATAACTGTATATATGTACATAAATATGCATAACTGTATGTATGTATGTACATAAATATGCATAACTGTATGTATATACATAAATATGCATAACTGTATTTATGTATTTATGTGCATAAATATGCACATATGTATGTATAAAAAAAAAATTTATGATATAATATCTGATTTTGTCGGTGCTAGAAAAAGTACGAAAAGTTTATGTTTAGTAAAAAAACTTTTGTTTTTATAATATATTTTTAAAAAAGCTTTTTTCTTCTTTCTGATTTTAAATTTTCAAAAGGGGGGCGAGGGATTCAAAATTTTACATAGGTCGCCCTGGGGCTCACATTGTCTCTAAGAGGCTCTGCATATGTACATATGTGTACTAAAACTAAAATTTAAATAAAACCGTCAAAAATGATTTATTCATTTATATTTAACATACTTTGAACCATTCCTTCAAAAATATTCTTTTGAAATATTTTTCGCAAAAACGAACTTATCCGCATTTGGATTCACTGTACCCACGAGGGAAGCTACACGGCAAGGAAAGGGTACACACGCATGTACCCTCCACCGAACAGGCACCACCCGCTCTCTGGAAAGAATGCCTAAGAATAATTTGGGACCGTTAAGTGGCATCGGGGAGTAGGGGGGTGGGGGTTCGAGGAGGAGGCCAAACCCAACCCCTCCGATCGGCCGCGCCGTGCCGGGCCCTAATCGACTTACGTCAATGTCATTTAAAATAAAACATCGGAAGGAGAGGAGGCCACCTAGCGCCGAGAGAGAAAACGAAAGTGTCAGAAAGTTTTACACAGAAAATTCGGTACCAGGGAAGGGTTAACCGGCGACCGTCCCTCTCTGATTCGGTGAATATGTATGGTGCCGTCTCGTTCTCCTGCGCACCGCTCTGCAAAAGACACTTTATTGACGTCATTTTTGCACAACAAGAACAAAAGGCGGAAGGACGTCGAAAAAGGACGCCGACACGGGCGTCAATCACGTCGGCCCACTTGCTTTTGCACAACCCTCTCTCTCTCTCTCTCATCCTCTTCCTCTCTCTCATTTCCGCCCCCCCACCCCCTTCAATCTTCGTTTCTGATCGTAGTTGATTCAACAATTGACACTGTGTAAGTGTGTGATCGGCGAGTACAGTGCTTTCATCTCACGACGGCGTATTTCATCCCATGATTCCCATTTAAAAAAAAAAACAAGCATATTTTCTCTCGTCGAAAAAAGTATCCGTCAATGTACAAAATACGAATATCATACGTATAAATCTATACGAATAGTAATGTTTTCCTAGCATACAAACTTGGATTGATTTCTAAATGCTTTTTATTATTACTAAATTATTTTTATAATGCATCTTATATATATTTTAATAGCTACTGATCATTTTCTATTTTAAAATTTTATAGTATTTTTGTTAGTAATATATTATTATATAGTATATAGTATTATATTATTCTAATGTTAATGTACAGCATAATAGGAAAAAGAGCTAAAAAACCTATTTACAATTCTTATCAGACTTGGGTTAAAGTATTTTCAATTTGTAAAAAAGGGTTCAGATTTTTTTTAATACATTTTCAAGGGTCGGGATAGATAGAAATCGCGATTATTGCGATGTGTGGTCCAAACGTCATTAAACGGATACAGTGAGAGTGGTTCTATAAAAAATCGATCAAAAACGGGAAGCATACGGAAGAGAACACTGTGTCAAGATCAGATTTTAATGACTCTAAGTCTTTAAAAGTTCCAAAAATGGACCTTGTGAACTTGTTGGAAAAGTGAAAAAGGAATAAAATATAAAATCTTCTTCGCAAACCGTAAGAAGACGTCTGATGGAAGCTGGATTACGGGGTTTCAGAGCTAGAGAGTAACCACTGTTCCCTTATTTAAACATAAACTTAACCCAGCTCTTATAGTATGTAGAAGCAGTACGCAGTATCATACTTTGAAATATATTCAGGGATGATCATCTTAAATTTTTCATATATTATTCAGTCATTTTATTATTTTAGAATGAATGTTTGCGTGTGTATTTAAATCAATGAATTGGAATATATTTTATTAATAATAATTTTTTTTATGACTATCATGTCATCCCTTCTTCAAATCCCCGGACTTATCGGCTAAGAGCTTACCCTGGTCCTCGCTATAAACGAATAATCAGACAAAAATTTCGCACATATTATAAATACTGTTAAAATTTAATACAAATAACACGATACTAATTGTCGATTAGAAGATGCTGGAATTATCTGATGGTTTTTAAGACTAAATAATTAGAAACAATCACAATAATGATTAAAGTGAATGCGTTGATATACATAAATATAAGGCAAAATTCCGCTATAATGAATACCGAATTATTTTCGAGATGTCGAACAAATTTATGTATTCCTATTTCATAAAAACGAATATTCAGGATAACGAAACAATCTAAAACGACCCCAATTGCTCACTATAACGATATTTGACTGTAATGCATACATTAATGTATATGGATTGGGTTTAAAATGAACAAATAAACAATATGTATATCAATATAAGATAAATTTAAATAAAAAAAAATTTGGTTGCAAGATACATATTTCTAGTTATGTAGCTGTACTCGTATATTGTAATAAAAATATCACAGTAAACAAAGAAATAAACTTTAGAGTTGACCATTTTCAACTAATAATGAAATTCATTATTAAAATAGTTACACAATTTTTATAATTAGAATTGTAAATAAATGTTTCTTAACTTTCGAAACATACATACATATGTATGCATATGTAATAATATAAAGGAATTGTACCAACAGGAAACTTTAGTATGCGTCGCGTGAAAAATTCAATACAAAAAAAAACACCCACACATACATATACAGAACATCCAAGGCAACGTAGGCGTGAAGATCTTCTCTTCTCCCTCCCTTCGTTCCCTTCGGTTAAAATTAATTTCGCAATCACCATGCAGGCCAAGAAATGCCTCTAAAAATTTGAAAGGCGCGGGTGGCTGTTCATACGCGCGCGGATGTGAACGCACGACCGCTCTCACCCCCTAGCCCCCACCCCTACACAGGCGAGGGGGGGACCAAAAGGGGGGCTGGTGGAACCTTGGCACCCCCATCCCCCGTGGTCGGGGCCCTGAAAACCCCGTAAAAACAGTACCCGGACTGGGCGACTCCTTCCGCCCCCTCGCGTAGCAAGAAACCCGAGCGGCGAACCTGCGAGGTTTCGCAAATTAATTAGCAAAATATACCCCCCAAAACAGTGGGCCGCGCTCACAACACACCAAAATGACCCGTTTTAAAGGGGGAAGGGGGGGAACGATACGAGACACAAAATTCGGTGAAAAATATCGACTGAAATTCAAACCGCGTCGTCAAAGAGGTGGCTCTCAAACGGGGTAGATTTTTTATTTAATTAATTTTAAAATAAATCATTTGTTCGAAGTGACATTGGGAAATATTATTAAAAATGTGAGTGTTTTACATACGAGCATGTGCGAATTAAGGATGACAATTTGAAGAGGAAAATTACTTTGTCGTCACCAAATCGTTGGAAAAAAAATTAGTTTTTTCTTCGTCATCATCATCGTCATCACCATTCACAGCCATTCACCATCCTGTCCAATACGCTTCTATTCGTTTCTTTTTTGAGCAACTCTCATCCATCTCATCCCACATTTTTTTATATCATCCATCCATCTCCCCTGTAACCTCACTTGCATTTTCTTTTATGTACATTCTCTCGGGTACCATTCGAGCACTTCTATGGTCCATCTATCGTCCGTTTTTCTAGTTACGTGACCCATCCATTGCCAA
Source organism: Arctopsyche grandis (assembly GCF_051622035.1). NCBI lineage: Eukaryota > Metazoa > Arthropoda > Insecta > Trichoptera > Hydropsychidae > Arctopsyche > Arctopsyche grandis. The sequence goes on from NC_135364.1 coordinate 19,091,936, forward strand.
TTACAATTCCTCACATTGAAAGGAATTTCCATTTCAATCTCTTCAATTGTGAGAAATTACATCAACCACCTTTGTCATACTAATTCACATATTCTGTTTTATATTTCTCCTCTTTATTCCAAGCATACAATTCCATACTTATATGATTGCAATAGACCTTATGCGGAATTCTAGCATTAAATGATTTTTAAGGAAGCTTTCAAAATAAACTAACATCCACTTGTTTAGTCGAAACAAACCTAACCAATCTTAACACAGTGTTTCATATAAAATAACATATTTTAATATGACATAAGTGAAGGTGATTAAAATTATAGTTATTAAATATGAAAATGATATTTTTTTGTAAAATAAGCATGTATCTATGTGCAAACATAAAAAATCTTTTCGTATATTATTACATAAAAAATAATTAAAATACATTGACATTAATCAAACTAACTTAGTATTTTGTTGTGTTAATTTATATCTTTATATTGTATTTCATATGAATATACATATGTTCATACATATAGATATACATAAATATATCATACATATATATGATATACATATGTACATATATTTATGTAGTTACGTAGTGAAAATTTCATGACGGAGGTTTATAAAATGAATTTTTCGCCTAAAATATACTACGTAACTACGTAAATATTCATATGTGATTATGTATATATTAGAGGAAAAATTCATTTTATAAACCTCCGTCAAGTAATTGAAAAAAAAATTACATGGAAACGAAATGAAAAATCAATCAATAGCAGCAGGGAATTGGTATGATTTGGTCAATATGATAGTAAAGTATAAGATATGTTCTATCACAAGTAATTATGCTAGAAATATTTATTCATCAGTAGATTGATAAAACATATGTCAAATTTAAACAACAAAAAAAAAGAGATTGATAATTTGGCAATGTATTCAATGCCAACATACGAATACGTACTTAACACAGAAAAAACTTAAATAAACATTAATTGAATTTTTATACATTTCCTTAACCCATCCCTCTCACTTTCGCCTACTCTTGTACCATCTTAAAACACTCAAAAAATTTTGCTCACGCTTTCACACGTTTTACGCACTTCCACCACCCCCTTTCGCATCACCCCTTTTCTACCCCATCGAGTGCGCTCATTATCGTAGTGTATTACCATTGGGCCATAATGAAAAGTGCCAAAAACGAATATAAAGAAGCGAAAGCGGGAAAGTGGCCCCAAAAACGAAACCAGAGGGGAGGGAGGGGCAGAGGGTCTCGCTATAAGTGAGAGCGGGTCTTCAAAACACTCCAAGCGTAAAGTCCCAAAGAAAGGGTACACTCCTCTACAGAAAACGGACGGCGGGGAGGGAAATGTGGGGAGAGGGGTGGAAAATTCTGGGAGGTAGGAAAACGGGGTGGGAAATGGCGAGCCGTACGCGCGTTTTAACGTTTTTGGTAAAAGTGCCCCCCTTCCTCTCCCTTCGGCCGCTTTTTGAGCTCGTTTCGCCATTTAGCACGGGTTTTAACCATTTTTATGTTTTAATAAATGAGACGGTATTAAATTGGGCAGATATGGAGTGAAACAGCCCGCGGCGCCAAATGTAAGCAATCTCTCAATGGATGTGCCTCCCCCCCTCCCGCCTGTGGCCCTGCAGTGCGTATAATATCTGAGAACGAGCTGCTAGGGAAAATCTTCTAAATTTTTTCTTATCGTATATCAACACTTCCGCCATAGACATTTATTTCTAATGCTTAAATGTATGCTATTTAATTTCATAATACAATCGAATAAAGTGGGCTTTGATCTAAAAATAAATTCTTATATAACTGTGAATATATATTTCTTTACTTTTATGAAGTTTCGCCAATTAAATTAACTTACTTAAATTCCTTGGAATATAAAAAAAACCAACAATATTCACCATAAATAAGCAAATATCAGGTAGTTCTGAAATATTAAAATTTTTGTCAGTTTATTTTCTTCATTTTTCGAAATAAAAACAATAATAGCTTTCATTTAGGGCTGAGGTATGATTGTTATTCTATAGCCCAAAAGAAAAATGACTGTGAGACTTTCAACAAGAAAATTGTACGGCAAAATGAGGACTACTCAAATGAGTTTAATTTTTTTCCTTAAAAAATTTCAGCCACAATACTTGGATTGATCGTTAATCATGTTTTAATGATTAGTAAAAAATGACTAAATATGTATATATTAATTTATGTGTTTCTTTTTCTTTGTATATATAATTATTTCACTCTAAAATAATTTTCAGTACTATAAAGAAAATAATTTTCAGTACTATATTATAAATCGAGAAAGTAGCCATTGAAAAGAAGAAAATACTTACGGCAGCCATCACAAGCAAGTGCTTGGAAATAAGATATATAAAACCTAGCGTTTAATTCTAATAACTGAGTGGACACGGGTTTGATCTTTGGCCTAGATTGGCCTGGGCTATTGCTGGCCAGATCTAGGATAAACATATAATATGTGACTCCAGGTCGATCGTTTCCTTTCAATTCATTGTTCTTCACCGAAATGATTCTTCATTAAATTGGCCACCTTCATATTTGTCACCTCTATAATACAAACATATGTACAACTTTGGTCATAGGTGCCGCCTTGGGGAAACCTATAATGGCACCATGGTAAACATAAAAATAAAAAACAAACCCTAGTGTCTTCATTTTTCATCAAGCAGTATCGATATATGATTACATCAAACACAACAGATCAACTCAAAATTGTATACACGCGACCATTTTGCATGGTTTCGTGTAGTGGAGAGTACCGAAAAAGATTTCACATCACAGGCCATGAAAAATGACATATCGTTATCCAATATGTAATTTTTGTATACATATATGTACATACATACACAATTTTAAATTGGAAAATTGGTGGAAATTTACCTATTATTTCTGTAGTTAAATTTTGAACCAACATATGATTCGTTATAATTGAAAGTGGCATAAGCCCACTTTTCTTTATTTCGAGAAATATTTTATTAAATATAATGTTTTGCATTTAACAATATATTAAAAAACTAGTGGCATGTAATTCGTTTATTCTGCTATTTTAAGATTCTGGATATGTATTATATATCGAATTAAAAGAAGTGATAACAGTTTGTGAATTAAGTCAAACAGAAATAGTATTTTTGGAACTGAAAATTGGACTTCCGCCACTTTCAAATTGTACGGCTCATATGTATGTATGTACATATAACAAAAAACTTTTCGGTTCAAAAGTTTTCAGGAATTAATTTCTTTCGGCAAATATCATAAGAATTGTGAAACCCATGTTCATTCAAAGTCTCAGAGCGTTCAAAAAGCGGCATGTTAAAAATTAGCAATGATCAATTAGCCATACATTCATTAAGCGGCCGCCGACGCCGCTTCACTCCCACCCTCTTCCTCGTCGTTCGTCTCCGGTTTTAAAATGGCGTTTTCTTCAGGACATTTGTTACCCACGCACCCTCCATCCAACCCCACCACCACAGGAGAAAGGGAGGGATGGCTGGTCGGGATGTCAGCTAACTCCTCGGCTGAGACACACGTCTCCGAGATAAGAACAAGAAAAAAGGGGGCAAAACAAAGATGGGATGCTCCCCCCCCCTTTCGTTCCATCCCATCCCATTCGACTCCCGCTGACCCCCTCTCGTCCTCACCAGGATGCCGTTTAACTGTGTTTTTCGAAGCGGCCCCGTGGGGTGGGTTTGATGAGGGTGGGTGGGTGGGTGGGTTGACACAGTGGGTGGTCAGAGTGGGGTGGGTGTGTGTGTGCGTCCCTCTCGCACTCCCTGTGTCCGTCCCATTCTATTCTAATTATCGGTTTCAGAGAAATGAGTTAAAATACGTAGCGTAGCATTCGCCTGTACCACGCAGCTTTTTCACATATAGCCTGTGCTACTCCTCAGAACAGCTACGACTTGCTCTCGCTCTTTTCTTTTTCTTTAAAGCTTTTTTTCTTTCGATTTTCTTTTACATCGCTTTCTTATGTACATATGTATGTACGTGTGTGTATGTGTGTGTGAATGTATTTAATTATGGCAAGACTTATACGTGGAAGTGATTGGTCTGTATGGTTGTCGTGTGATATAAATATTATTATCATATACATACATATGTAAAATACATTTTCAAGTCAATTTTTTTAAACATGTTGTCACTAAAAAATTATTATTTCATTAAAAATTAAATTGATTCCTGCAATAAGCAAATAATAAAACCATGATTAATCGATAGCATACGGATCCAAATTTGTACAATGAAGAAGAACTAATTTTTTTTAATATTATTGAATTGTTAAGTTTCCAAGTTAAATAAAATAATTATTGTTTTGGAAATGTGTGTACGTATTTGTTTTATTTTATTTTGAATTAAATATACTTTATGTATGTACATACATACATATGTATGTAGTAGGTAAAAGTGATTGATTGAATTGTATCACTAACGGAACAACGACAAACTTGACATACAAAGTTTAAATTATGTTTTATTTTTTTATATACTACAATTTGACCCATTTGACATAAAAATGGACAATATTAACTTAATTTTGACTTGTTTCGAAATAGAGACCGCCTACTAAAATCGCATCGGGGTGTGGCCTAGGATAATCGCTTTAATGAAATGCGCGCAGGCGTTGTCCCACACCGATTAGTACCCACTCGCTAAACACTCGCCATAAAAACAGTGCACACAATTATATCACTTTTAATGCTTTTGTACAACAAAGTCTGCAAATAAATGAAATAAAAAATGAAAATAATTAAGCCGATCGGAAATGTTTTGGGAATTAAAAACCTCCCGTTTATATGCCGCATTGTGTATATTGTACCATAGTATGAATCAGTACTTGTCGGTCAATAGATGAAATATCGACAGACGCATCACCGCAAAGTTTCCTCTCTCGTCGAATAATTCCCGGGGAATATTCATCCCCTAGCTGGCAAAGGGGTAAGAAGAAACAAATAGAGCCGGGGAAGATAAATGAAGGCCGGGAAGGTGGCGGCGGAGAGGAAAGCTCGCGAAAAAGTATCGAAAAGGTTTTATATTACGTTTTTCAGTGAACAGGTGAGGGGGCGGATGATGCTGGAAGGGGTTGTCAGGGAGGTTTGGTGGGATGAGGAGTGACTGAACCACCCTGTACTGTCTTGTCGCGAGCTCTCGAGAAGAACCCCACCCGGTATTTATCAGGTATTGGGTGTATTTTTTAGTCTCGTTACATATTCATTATTGCTCGACGTCGTCGTTTAATTTCACTCTCCAAGCTTTGATCTGTAACATTCATTAACACATACACAAATGTGTATGCGTCGTAAATCAGAAATCCTCCTGTCGACATTTCCTGTATCTGGCTTAGATTATACACCAACGTACATATTACATATATATGTACATACATATGTACATACAATATTATAATATTGAATCTGCATAATCAAATTTCTGTGTTGATTCCAATTTGATAATACAAACATAGTGTTGTCATTAAAATTAGCTATAAACATTTGAAAAAATATATGGAAATAATTTTATTTTAATATACTTATGTAATTTCTAGATGCTTTTCATCAAATTTGTATATAAATCTTGCTTGTCCTCGAAATTTCGAGAATTTCAAATGGAAAAATCGAAATAATTTTCTTACTAAAACCCGAAAAATTGATATTTTTCAAATAACTGACTCGTACTTATATGTACACCTCTTGTAATTATGTACATACATACATATGTACATATGTAAACGAATTCACTACCATAATATTTGACGTGATATCGAACATGAATAAAGGAGATGAATATTAAAGAACATAAAGGTACCAATCAAGTGCTAATATTCTCAATTATTAAATTAGATTATTAAATCAAAAAGTAAACTTATCTAGATTTTAATGTATACTAGCCGAACTCTTCCAAGTAGCTCAGGCATGGTGAAAGATGAAAAAAATGTCAAATTGAAGAGTGAAAATTTAAATTTAATGTAATAATCGTTTCGATTCGACATATGTATGTACGTCACAGTTAAAACACTGCCAACAAAATTTACGAATATAATAACGAAAGAAAAAACTTTTTTATATATATATATATATATATATATATATATATATATATATATATATATAAGTATATATACTATTTGCTACCATTGTTTTCTCTAGGAAAATAGTCTCAGAGCATTTAGCGCTATCTATTGAAAATAAATTTAATTAATTAATGAATATTTATTGTTATTATATATTCTATTGCTGTTTTATATTGTAAATGTATGTAAGTGGGTAGGGGGTTTTTACTTATAATACACTCGATTAAGATTTCATCGGGTCTATCAGTATATTACAGGTCTGTTACAGCTTAGAAATTGCTTACGTCACACCATATAAAAAAAATACATAACGGCAATTTGATTTAGCGCAGTTTTGAACCATTTTTACTTTATCTATGTTTCATATTATTCAATTAAATATAAATATTAAATTAATTACGTATATTTTAAAGGTATTTGAAAAAAATACGACCGCAATGCGGATCGAACACAGAACCAACACATTTTTTTTAATTTCTTTTATTTAATAACTAAATATGCTATAACCCATGCGATGATATTTCATCGGGCACAACACAAGTTAATAGTTAATAAGTTATTATTAATATTATTATTATTATTAATAAAGTTATTATTATTATTAATAAGCAATAATATTATTAAATTGTAAACAATTATAAAAATAGCTATTTTGGTTTTGAAAATATATTTATACACAGGTCATTTATGAAAAAAAATAATATGTTGATCTAATTATCTGTGATTCTGGTATTTAATAATATAATATAATATGTACAATATGCCTGCAATTTTGGCACAGCAAAGGCTCCTAAGAAATGCATATAAATACATACATATGTATGTATGTATTATATGTACATATGTAGTTCTATTTTTATAAAAGAGCCAATGGCTTCATATGAGACAGTCGCACGTGCGAATTATTTATTTAAAAGTTTTGGACCATTTTGGAATTACAAGAAGAACCTAATGCGCCACAATGACCTATATAATAAAACAAGAGGGGGAGAAAAACAAAAAAATAAATAGATAGAACAAAAAGCAAAAGCAAAAAAATAAGATTAAAAAAAAAAATTAAACACAATCATAAAAAAAACAGTAAAGTAATAAAATACAAAGATAATTTAATAAGTAGTACAAAGAAGGGGATGTCTTTCAACTACAGCCTACTCCGATAAATAAGAACAAACTACAAATACAAAACATCCCTGCGAGGCCCAAATGGAAGAGAGTAGATTAATAATCCACTCATACATCACATTCAAATTAAGAAAATAATGATGAGCTCAGCTAACCAGATAAATATTTAAAAATAATATCTGATAATCTACGCTCATCATTATATTATACGTATGCACATACATACATACATATGTACATATATGAGACCTACGAGTATTCTTAATATTTGAAATGAAATAGTTTGATCTTAAAGAGGAAAATTTGTCACTTCACGCGTCGAACTAATCAAGCCCCAGCCACTCACCAAATAAAATAAAATAAAAAAAGGTTCAAAAATAAAAACGAAATCCAAAAAAGCTCCGCTTGTCAAGCTTATTTTCTCCGGGCTGGGAATAATGGTTGAATGGCATTTTTTCATTAACCTTCTTAGCGTCGTCCCCTCACTTAACGAACACCCCCATTCCAATTCCGCGAGCATACACACGCGGTGTCCCTTTACCCAAAAAGTGCTCCCCACACCCAACCCTTAGAGCCCGACGGGGGCATAACGGATCCCCAACCACCCCAAAGCCTCCACTCCCACCACCGGCACATTCGTTCGCATCTTTTCGCGGGCGGGGTATTTAAAAAAAACCTCCGACGCCTCCCCGCGCAGAGTTTACTTTGTATTACTTCCCCTTCACTAAACCTCGTGGCGTCGATCTTTTGTTTCTTAATTGCGAGGAGGAGAACGGTTGTGGGTGGGTGGGCGAGCGGGAGGGTGGAAACGGCCCCACATCTCACCCCCCCCCCCCCGAATTCTTAACCCCCTCCAAAAAACGGGA